>NC_065449.1:120345545-120520545 GCF_917563875.1 Diabrotica virgifera virgifera
ATCTGTTCAGTCGTTCTCGAGTTATAAATGGTGTAACTAACACAACCTCGACTTTCTTTTATATATATAGATGTAAAATATTTAAATGGCTATTAAAAAATAACGGTCTGAGATAAAAAATTGAAAATTTAGGATTGTATGTATCTTTTGCTTCTACATCTCATAAAAATAGTAAAAAACGGTTTTTCCAAAAATTAAAAAAATATATCAAGGGGGGCAACACCCCTTATGACGTACGGGTATGAAACTCCATATTATCCTATTCCCAGACCGCTAGAATATACATGTAAAATTTCATAAAAATCTGTTCAGTCGTTCTCGAGTTATAAATGGTGTAACTAACACAACCTCGACTTTCTTTTATATATATAGATGTAAAATATTTAAATGGCTATTAAAAAATAACGGTCTGAGATAAAAAATTGAAAATTTAGGATTGTATGTATCTTTTGCTTCTACATCTCATAAAAATAGTAAAAAACGGTTTTTCCAAAAATTAAAAAAATATATCAGGGGGGGCAACACCCCTTATGACGTACGGGTATGAAACTCCATATTATCCTATTCCCAGACCGCTAGAATATACATGTAAAATTTCATAAAAATCTGTTCAGTCGTTCTCGAGTTATAAATGGTGTAACTAACACAACCTCGACTTTCTTTTATATATATAGATGTAAAATATTTAAATGGCTATTAAAAAATAACGGTCTGAGATAAAAAATTGAAAATTTAGGATTGTATGTATCTTTTGCTTCTACATCTCATAAAAATAGTAAAAAACGGTTATTCCAAAAATTAAAAAAATATATCAGGGGGGGCAACACCCCTTATGACGTACGGGTATGAAACTCCATATTATCCTATTCCCAGACCGCTAGAATATACATGTAAAATTTCATAAAAATCTGTTCAGTCGTTCTCGAGTTATAAATGGTGTAACTAACACAACCTCGACTTTCTTTTATATATATAGATGTAAAATATTTAAATGGCTATTAAAAAATAACGGTCTGAGATAAAAAATTGAAAATTTAGGATTGTATGTATCTTTTGCTTCTACATCTCATAAAAATAGTAAAAAACGGTTTTTCCAAAAATTAAAAAAATATATCAGGGGGGGCAACACCCCTTATGACGTACGGGTATGAAACTCCATATTATCCTATTCCCAGACCGCTAGAATATACATGTAAAATTTCATAAAAATCTGTTCAGTCGTTCTCGAGTTATAAATGGTGTAACTAACACAACCTCGACTTTCTTTTATATATATAGATGTAAAATATTTAAATGGCTATTAAAAAATAACGGTCTGAGATAAAAAATTGAAAATTTAGGATTGTATGTATCTTTTGCTTCTACATCTCATAAAAATAGTAAAAAACGGTTTTTCCAAAAATTAAAAAAATATATCAGGGGGGGCAACACCCCTTATGACGTACGGGTATGAAACTCCATATTATCCTATTCCCAGACCGCTAGAATATACATGTAAAATTTCATAAAAATCTGTTCAGTCGTTCTCGAGTTATAAATGGTGTAACTAACACAACCTCGACTTTCTTTTATATATATAGATGTAAAATATTTAAATGGCTATTAAAAAATAACGGTCTGAGATAAAAAATTGAAAATTTAGGATTGTATGTATCTTTTGCTTCTACATCTCATAAAAATAGTAAAAAACGGTTTTTCCAAAAATTAAAAAAATATATCAAGGGGGGCAACACCCCTTATGACGTACGGGTATGAAACTCCATATTATCCTATTCCCAGACCGCTAGAATATACATGTAAAATTTCATAAAAATCTGTTCAGTCGTTCTCGAGTTATAAATGGTGTAACTAACACAACCTCGACTTTCTTTTATATATATAGATGTAAAATATTTAAATGGCTATTAAAAAATAACGGTCTGAGATAAAAAATTGAAAATTTAGGATTGTATGTATCTTTTGCTTCTACATCTCATAAAAATAGTAAAAAACGGTTTTTCCAAAAATTAAAAAAATATATCAAGGGGGGCAACACCCCTTATGACGTACGGGTATGAAACTCCATATTATCCTATTCCCAGACCGCTAGAATATACATGTAAAATTTCATAAAAATCTGTTCAGTCGTTCTCGAGTTATAAATGGTGTAACTAACACAACCTCGACTTTCTTTCATATATATAGATGTAAAATATTTAAATGGCTATTAAAAAATAACGGTCTGAGATAAAAAATTGAAAATTTAGGATTGTATGTATCTTTTGCTTCTACATCTCATAAAAATAGTAAAAAACGGTTTTTCCAAAAATTAAAAAAATATATCAGGGGGGGCAACACCCCTTATGACGTACGGGTATGAAACTCCATATTATCCTATTCCCAGACCGCTAGAATATACATGTAAAATTTCATAAAAATCTGTTCAGTCGTTCTCGAGTTATAAATGGTGTAACTAACACAACCTCGACTTTCTTTTATATATATAGATGTAAAATATTTAAATGGCTATTAAAAAATAACGGTCTGAGATAAAAAATTGAAAATTTAGGATTGTATGTATCTTTTGCTTCTACATCTCATAAAAATAGTAAAAAACGGTTTTTCCAAAAATTAAAAAAATATATCAAGGGGGGCAACACCCCTTATGACGTACGGGTATGAAACTCCATATTATCCTATTCCCAGACCGCTAGAATATACATGTAAAATTTCATAAAAATCTGTTCAGTCGTTCTCGAGTTATAAATGGTGTAACTAACACAACCTCGACTTTCTTTTATATATATAGATGTAAAATATTTAAATGGCTATTAAAAAATAACGGTCTGAGATAAAAAATTGAAAATTTAGGATTGTATGTATCTTTTGCTTCTACATCTCATAAAAATAGTAAAAAACGGTTTTTCCAAAAATTAAAAAAATATATCAGGGAGGGCAACACCCCTTATGACGTACGGGTATGAAACTCCATATTATCCTATTCCCAGACCGCTAGAATATACATGTAAAATTTCATAAAAATCTGTTCAGTCGTTCTCGAGTTATAAATGGTGTAACTAACACAACCTCGACTTTCTTTTATATATATAGATGTAAAATATTTAAATGGCTATTAAAAAATAACGGTCTGAGATAAAAAATTGAAAATTTAGGATTGTATGTATCTTTTGCTTCTACATCTCATAAAAATAGTAAAAAACGGTTTTTCCAAAAATTAAAAAAATATATCAGGGGGGGCAACACCCCTTATGACGTACGGGTATGAAACTCCATATTATCCTATTCCCAGACCGCTAGAATATACATGTAAAATTTCATAAAAATCTGTTCAGTCGTTCTCGAGTTATAAATGGTGTAACTAACACAACCTCGACTTTCTTTTATATATATAGATGTAAAATATTTAAATGGCTATTAAAAAATAACGGTCTGAGATAAAAAATTGAAAATTTAGGATTGTATGTATCTTTTGCTTCTACATCTCATAAAAATAGTAAAAAACGGTTTTTCCAAAAATTAAAAAAATATATCAAGGGGGGCAACACCCCTTATGACGTACGGGTATGAAACTCCATATTATCCTATTCCCAGACCGCTAGAATATACATGTAAAATTTCATAAAAATCTGTTCAGTCGTTCTCGAGTTATAAATGGTGTAACTAACACAACCTCGACTTTCTTTTATATATATAGATGTAAAATATTTAAATGGCTATTAAAAAATAACGGTCTGAGATAAAAAATTGAAAATTTAGGATTGTATGTATCTTTTGCTTCTACATCTCATAAAAATAGTAAAAAACGGTTTTTCCAAAAATTAAAAAAATATATCAGGGGGGGCAACACCCCTTATGACGTACGGGTATGAAACTCCATATTATCCTATTCCCAGACCGCTAGAATATACATGTAAAATTTCATAAAAATCTGTTCAGTCGTTCTCGAGTTATAAATGGTGTAACTAACACAACCTCGACTTTCTTTTATATATATAGATGTAAAATATTTAAATGGCTATTAAAAAATAACGGTCTGAGATAAAAAATTGAAAATTTAGGATTGTATGTATCTTTTGCTTCTACATCTCATAAAAATAGTAAAAAACGGTTTTTCCAAAAATTAAAAAAATATATCAAGGGGGGCAACACCCCTTATGACGTACGGGTATGAAACTCCATATTATCCTATTCCCAGACCGCTAGAATATACATGTAAAATTTCATAAAAATCTGTTCAGTCGTTCTCGAGTTATAAATGGTGTAACTAACACAACCTCGACTTTCTTTTATATATATAGATGTAAAATATTTAAATGGCTATTAAAAAATAACGGTCTGAGATAAAAAATTGAAAATTTAGGATTGTATGTATCTTTTGCTTCTACATCTCATAAAAATAGTAAAAAACGGTTTTTCCAAAAATTAAAAAAATATATCAGGGGGGGCAACACCCCTTATGACGTACGGGTATGAAACTCCATATTATCCTATTCCCAGACCGCTAGAATATACATGTAAAATTTCATAAAAATCTGTTCAGTCGTTCTCGAGTTATAAATGGTGTAACTAACACAACCTCGACTTTCTTTTATATATATAGATGTAAAATATTTAAATGGCTATTAAAAAATAACGGTCTGAGATAAAAAATTGAAAATTTAGGATTGTATGTATCTTTTGCTTCTACATCTCATAAAAATAGTAAAAAACGGTTTTTCCAAAAATTAAAAAAATATATCAAGGGGGGCAACACCCCTTATGACGTACGGGTATGAAACTCCATATTATCCTATTCCCAGACCGCTAGAATATACATGTAAAATTTCATAAAAATCTGTTCAGTCGTTCTCGAGTTATAAATGGTGTAACTAACACAACCTCGACTTTCTTTTATATATATAGATGTAAAATATTTAAATGGCTATTAAAAAATAACGGTCTGAGATAAAAAATTGAAAATTTAGGATTGTATGTATCTTTTGCTTCTACATCTCATAAAAATAGTAAAAAACGGTTTTTCCAAAAATTAAAAAAATATATCAGGGGGGGCAACACCCCTTATGACGTACGGGTATGAAACTCCATATTATCCTATTCCCAGACCGCTAGAATATACATGTAAAATTTCATAAAAATCTGTTCAGTCGTTCTCGAGTCATAAATGGTGTAACTAACACAACCTCGACTTTCTTTTATATATATAGATGTAAAATATTTAAATGGCTATTAAAAAATAACGGTCTGAGATAAAAAATTGAAAATTTAGGATTGTATGTATCTTTTGCTTCTACATCTCATAAAAATAGTAAAAAACGGTTTTTCCAAAAATTAAAAAAATATATCCTAGGGGGGCAACACCCCTTATGACGTACGGGTATGAAACTCCATATTATCCTATTCCCAGACCGCTAGAATATACATGTAAAATTTCATAAAAATCTGTTCAGTCGTTCTCGAGTTATAAATGGTGTAACTAACACAACCTCGACTTTCTTTTATATATATAGATGTAAAATATTTAAATGGCTATTAAAAAATAACGGTCTGAGATAAAAAATTGAAAATTTAGGATTGTATGTATCTTTTGCTTCTACATCTCATAAAAATAGTAAAAAACGGTTTTTCCAAAAATTAAAAAAATATATCAGGGGGGGCAACACCCCTTATGACGTACGGGTATGAAACTCCATATTATCCTATTCCCAGACCGCTAGAATATACATGTAAAATTTCATAAAAATCTGTTCAGTCGTTCTCGAGTTATAAATGGTGTAACTAACACAACCTCGACTTTCTTTTATATATATAGATGTAAAATATTTAAATGGCTATTAAAAAATAACGGTCTGAGATAAAAAATTGAAAATTTAGGATTGTATGTATCTTTTGCTTCTACATCTCATAAAAATAGTAAAAAACGGTTTTTCCAAAAATTAAAAAAATATATCAAGGGGGGCAACACCCCTTATGACGTACGGGTATGAAACTCCATATTATCCTATTCCCAGACCGCTAGAATATACATGTAAAATTTCATAAAAATCTGTTCAGTCGTTCTCGAGTTATAAATGGTGTAACTAACACAACCTCGACTTTCTTTTATATATATAGATGTAAAATATTTAAATGGCTATTAAAAAATAACGGTCTGAGATAAAAAATTGAAAATTTAGGATTGTATGTATCTTTTGCTTCTACATCTCATAAAAATAGTAAAAAACGGTTTTTCCAAAAATTAAAAAAATATATCAGGGGGGGCAACACCCCTTATGACGTACGGGTATGAAACTCCATATTATCCTATTCCCAGACCGCTAGAATATACATGTAAAATTTCATAAAAATCTGTTCAGTCGTTCTCGAGTTATAAATGGTGTAACTAACACAACCTCGACTTTCTTTTATATATATAGATGTAAAATATTTAAATGGCTATTAAAAAATAACGGTCTGAGATAAAAAATTGAAAATTTAGGATTGTATGTATCTTTTGCTTCTACATCTCATAAAAATAGTAAAAAACGGTTATTCCAAAAATTAAAAAAATTTATCAGGGGGGGCAACACCCCTTATGACGTACGGGTATGAAACTCCATATTATCCTATTCCCAGACCGCTAGAATATACATGTAAAATTTCATAAAAATCTGTTCAGTCGTTCTCGAGTTATAAATGGTGTAACTAACACAACCTCGACTTTCTTTTATATATATAGATGTAAAATATTTAAATGGCTATTAAAAAATAACGGTCTGAGATAAAAAATTGAAAATTTAGGATTGTATGTATCTTTTGCTTCTACATCTCATAAAAATAGTAAAAAACGGTTTTTCCAAAAATTAAAAAAATATATCAGGGGGGGCAACACCCCTTATGACGTACGGGTATGAAACTCCATATTATCCTATTCCCAGACCGCTAGAATATACATGTAAAATTTCATAAAAATCTGTTCAGTCGTTCTCGAGTTATAAATGGTGTAACTAACACAACCTCGACTTTCTTTTATATATATAGATGTAAAATATTTAAATGGCTATTAAAAAATAACGGTCTGAGATAAAAAATTGAAAATTTAGGATTGTATGTATCTTTTGCTTCTACATCTCATAAAAATAGTAAAAAACGGTTTTTCCAAAAATTAAAAAAATATATCAGGGGGGGCAACACCCCTTATGACGTACGGGTATGAAACTCCATATTATCCTATTCCCAGACCGCTAGAATATACATGTAAAATTTCATAAAAATCTGTTCAGTCGTTCTCGAGTTATAAATGGTGTAACTAACACAACCTCGACTTTCTTTTATATATATAGATGTAAAATATTTAAATGGCTATTAAAAAATAACGGTCTGAGATAAAAAATTGAAAATTTAGGATTGTATGTATCTTTTGCTTCTACATCTCATAAAAATAGTAAAAAACGGTTTTTCCAAAAATTAAAAAAATATATCAAGGGGGGCAACACCCCTTATGACGTACGGGTATGAAACTCCATATTATCCTATTCCCAGACCGCTAGAATATACATGTAAAATTTCATAAAAATCTGTTCAGTCGTTCTCGAGTTATAAATGGTGTAACTAACACAACCTCGACTTTCTTTTATATATATAGATGTAAAATATTTAAATGGCTATTAAAAAATAACGGTCTGAGATAAAAAATTGAAAATTTAGGATTGTATGTATCTTTTGCTTCTACATCTCATAAAAATAGTAAAAAACGGTTTTTCCAAAAATTAAAAAAATATATCAGGGGGGGCAACACCCCTTATGACGTACGGGTATGAAACTCCATATTATCCTATTCCCAGACCGCTAGAATATACATGTAAAATTTCATAAAAATCTGTTCAGTCGTTCTCGAGTTATAAATGGTGTAACTAACACAACCTCGACTTTCTTTTATATATATAGATGTAAAATATTTAAATGGCTATTAAAAAATAACGGTCTGAGATAAAAAATTGAAAATTTAGGATTGTATGTATCTTTTGCTTCTACATCTCATAAAAATAGTAAAAAACGGTTTTTCCAAAAATTAAAAAAATATATCAAGGGGGGCAACACCCCTTATGACGTACGGGTATGAAACTCCATATTATCCTATTCCCAGACCGCTAGAATATACATGTAAAATTTCATAAAAATCTGTTCAGTCGTTCTCGAGTTATAAATGGTGTAACTAACACAACCTCGACTTTCTTTTATATATATAGATGTAAAATATTTAAATGGCTATTAAAAAATAACGGTCCGAGATAAAAAATTGAAAATTTAGGATTGTATGTATCTTTTGCTTCTACATCTCATAAAAATAGTAAAAAACGGTTTTTCCAAAAATTAAAAAAATATATCAGGGGGGGCAACACCCCTTATGACGTACGGGTATGAAACTCCATATTATCCTATTCCCAGACCGCTAGAATATACATGTAAAATTTCATAAAAATCTGTTCAGTCGTTCTCGAGTTATAAATGGTGTAACTAACACAACCTCGACTTTCTTTTATATATATAGATGTAAAATATTTAAATGGCTATTAAAAAATAACGGTCTGAGATAAAAAATTGAAAATTTAGGATTGTATGTATCTTTTGCTTCTACATCTCATAAAAATAGTAAAAAACGGTTTTTCCAAAAATTAAAAAAATATATCAAGTGGGGCAACACCCCTTATGACGTACGGGTATGAAACTCCATATTATCCTATTCCCAGACCGCTAGAATATACATGTAAAATTTCATAAAAATCTGTTCAGTCGTTCTCGAGTTATAAATGGTGTAACTAACACAACCTCGACTTTCTTTTATATATATAGATGTAAAATATTTAAATGGCTATTAAAAAATAACGGTCTGAGATAAAAAATTGAAAATTTAGGATTGTATGTATCTTTTGCTTCTACATCTCATAAAAATAGTAAAAAACGGTTTTTCCAAAAATTAAAAAAATATATCAGGGGGGGCAACACCCCTTATGACGTACGGGTATGAAACTCCATATTATCCTATTCCCAGACCGCTAGAATATACATGTAAAATTTCATAAAAATCTGTTCAGTCGTTCTCGAGTTATAAATGGTGTAACTAACACAACCTCGACTTTCTTTTATATATATAGATGTAAAATATTTAAATGGCTATTAAAAAATAACGGTCTGAGATAAAAAATTGAAAATTTAGGATTGTATGTATCTTTTGCTTCTACATCTCATAAAAATAGTAAAAAACGGTTTTTCCAAAAATTAAAAAAATATATCAAGGGGGGCAACACCCCTTATGACGTACGGGTATGAAACTCCATATTATCCTATTCCCAGACCGCTAGAATATACATGTAAAATTTCATAAAAATCTGTTCAGTCGTTCTCGAGTTATAAATGGTGTAACTAACACAACCTCGACTTTCTTTTATATATATAGATGTAAAATATTTAAATGGCTATTAAAAAATAACGGTCTGAGATAAAAAATTGAAAATTTAGGATTGTATGTATCTTTTGCTTCTACATCTCATAAAAATAGTAAAAAACGGTTTTTCCAAAAATTAAAAAAATATATCAGGGGGGGCAACACCCCTTATGACGTACGGGTATGAAACTCCATATTATCCTATTCCCAGACCGCTAGAATATACATGTAAAATTTCATAAAAATCTGTTCAGTCGTTCTCGAGTTATAAATGGTGTAACTAACACAACCTCGACTTTCTTTTATATATATAGATGTAAAATATTTAAATGGCTATTAAAAAATAACGGTCTGAGATAAAAAATTGAAAATTTAGGATTGTATGTATCTTTTGCTTCTACATCTCATAAAAATAGTAAAAAACGGTTTTTCCAAAAATTAAAAAAATATATCAAGGGGGGCAACACCCCTTATGACGTACGGGTATGAAACTCCATATTATCCTATTCCCAGACCGCTAGAATATACATGAAAAATTTCATAAAAATCTGTTCAGTCGTTCTCGAGTTATAAATGGTGTAACTAACACAACCTCGACTTTCTTTTATATATATAGATGTAAAATATTTAAATGGCTATTAAAAAATAACGGTCTGAGATAAAAAATTGAAAATTTAGGATTGTATGTATCTTTTGCTTCTACATCTCATAAAAATAGTAAAAAACGGTTTTTCCAAAAATTAAAAAAATATATCAGGGGGGGCAACACCCCTTATGACGTACGGGTATGAAACTCCATATTATCCTATTCCCAGACCGCTAGAATATACATGTAAAATTTCATAAAAATCTGTTCAGTCGTTCTCGAGTTATAAATGGTGTAACTAACACAACCTCGACTTTCTTTTATATATATAGATGTAAAATATTTAAATGGCTATTAAAAAATAACGGTCTGAGATAAAAAATTGAAAATTTAGGATTGTATGTATCTTTTGCTTCTACATCTCATAAAAATAGTAAAAAACGGTTTTTCCAAAAATTAAAAAAATATATCAGGGGGGGCAACACCCCTTATGACGTACGGGTATGAAACTCCATATTATCCTATTCCCAGACCGCTAGAATATACATGTAAAATTTCATAAAAATCTGTTCAGTCGTTCTCGAGTTATAAATGGTGTAACTAACACAACCTCGACTTTCTTTTATATATATAGATGTAAAATATTTAAATGGCTATTAAAAAATAACGGTCTGAGATAAAAAATTGAAAATTTAGGATTGTATGTATCTTTTGCTTCTACATCTCATAAAAATAGTAAAAAACGGTTTTTCCAAAAATTAAAAAAATATATCAAGGGGGGCAACACCCCTTATGACGTACGGGTATGAAACTCCATATTATCCTATTCCCAGACCGCTAGAATATACATGTAAAATTTCATAAAAATCTGTTCAGTCGTTCTCGAGTTATAAATGGTGTAACTAACACAACCTCGACTTTCTTTTATATATATAGATGTAAAATATTTAAATGGCTATTAAAAAATAACGGTCTGAGATAAAAAATTGAAAATTTAGGATTGTATGTATCTTTTGCTTCTACATCTCATAAAAATAGTAAAAAACGGTTTTTCCAAAAATTAAAAAAATATATCAGGGGGGGCAACACCCCTTATGACGTACGGGTATGAAACTCCATATTATCCTATTCCCAGACCGCTAGAATATACATGTAAAATTTCATAAAAATCTGTTCAGTCGTTCTCGAGTTATAAATGGTGTAACTAACACAACCTCGACTTTCTTTTATATATATAGATGTAAAATATTTAAATGGCTATTAAAAAATAACGGTCTGAGATAAAAAATTGAAAATTTAGGATTGTATGTATCTTTTGCTTCTACATCTCATAAAAATAGTAAAAAACGGTTTTTCCAGAAATTAAAAAAATATATCAAGGGGGGCAACACCCCTTATGACGTACGGGTATGAAACTCCATATTATCCTATTCCCAGACCGCTAGAATATACATGTAAAATTTCATAAAAATCTGTTCAGTCGTTCTCGAGTTATAAATGGTGTAACTAACACAACCTCGACTTTCTTTTATATATATAGATGTAAAATATTTAAATGGCTATTAAAAAATAACGGTCTGAGATAAAAAATTGAAAATTTAGGATTGTATGTATCTTTTGCTTCTACATCTCATAAAAATAGTAAAAAACGGTTTTTCCAAAAATTAAAAAAATATATCAGGGGGGGCAACACCCCTTATGACGTACGGGTATGAAACTCCATATTATCCTATTCCCAGACCGCTAGAATATACATGTAAAATTTCATAAAAATCTGTTCAGTCGTTCTCGAGTTATAAATGGTGTAACTAACACAACCTCGACTTTCTTTTATATATATAGATGTAAAATATTTAAATGGCTATTAAAAAATAACGGTCTGAGATAAAAAATTGAAAATTTAGGATTGTATGTATCTTTTGCTTCTACATCTCATAAAAATAGTAAAAAACGGTTTTTCCAAAAATTAAAAAAATATATCAAGGGGGGCAACACCCCTTATGACGTACGGGTATGAAACTCCATATTATCCTATTCCCAGACCGCTAGAATATACATGTAAAATTTCATAAAAATCTGTTCAGTCGTTCTCGAGTTATAAATGGTGTAACTAACACAACCTCGACTTTCTTTTATATATATAGATGTAAAATATTTAAATGGCTATTAAAAAATAACGGTCTGAGATAAAAAATTGAAAATTTAGGATTGTATGTATCTTTTGCTTCTACATCTCATAAAAATAGTAAAAAACGGTTTTTCCAAAAATTAAAAAAATATATCAGGGGGGGCAACACCCCTTATGACGTACGGGTATGAAACTCCATATTATCCTATTCCCAGACCGCTAGAATATACATGTAAAATTTCATAAAAATCTGTTCAGTCGTTCTCGAGTTATAAATGGTGTAACTAACACAACCTCGACTTTCTTTTATATATATATAGATGTAAAATATTTAAATGGCTATTAAAAAATAACGGTCTGAGATAAAAAATTGAAAATTTAGGATTGTATGTATCTTTTGCTTCTACATCTCATAAAAATAGTAAAAAACGGTTTTTCCAAAAATTAAAAAAATATATCAAGGGGGGCAACACCCCTTATGACGTACGGGTATGAAACTCCATATTATCCTATTCCCAGACCGCTAGAATATACATGTAAAATTTCATAAAAATCTGTTCAGTCGTTCTCGAGTTATAAATGGTGTAACTAACACAACCTCGACTTTCTTTTATATATATAGATGTAAAATATTTAAATGGCTATTAAAAAATAACGGTCTGAGATAAAAAATTGAAAATTTAGGATTGTATGTATCTTTTGCTTCTACATCTCATAAAAATAGTAAAAAACGGTTTTTCCAAAAATTAAAAAAATATATCAGGGGGGGCAACACCCCTTATGACGTACGGGTATGAAACTCCATATTATCCTATTCCCAGACCGCTAGAATATACATGTAAAATTTCATAAAAATCTGTTCAGTCGTTCTCGAGTTATAAATGGTGTAACTAACACAACCTCGACTTTCTTTTATATATATAGATGTAAAATATTTAAATGGCTATTAAAAAATAACGGTCTGAGATAAAAAATTGAAAATTTAGGATTGTATGTATCTTTTGCTTCTACATCTCATAAAAATAGTAAAAAACGGTTTTTCCAAAAATTAAAAAAATATATCAAGGGGGGCAACACCCCTTATGACGTACGGGTATGAAACTCCATATTATCCTATTCCCAGACCGCTAGAATATACATGTAAAATTTCATAAAAATCTGTTCAGTCGTTCTCGAGTTATAAATGGTGTAACTAACACAACCTCGACTTTCTTTTATATATATAGATGTAAAATATTTAAATGGCTATTAAAAAATAACGGTCTGAGATAAAAAATTGAAAATTTAGGATTGTATGTATCTTTTGCTTCTACATCTCATAAAAATAGTAAAAAACGGTTTTTCCAAAAATTAAAAAAATATATCAGGGGGGGCAACACCCCTTATGACGTACGGGTATGAAACTCCATATTATCCTATTCCCAGACCGCTAGAATATACATGTAAAATTTCATAAAAATCTGTTCAGTCGTTCTCGAGTTATAAATGGTGTAACTAACACAACCTCGACTTTCTTTTATATATATAGATGTAAAATATTTAAATGGCTATTAAAAAATAACGGTCTGAGATAAAAAATTGAAAATTTAGGATTGTATGTATCTTTTGCTTCTACATCTCATAAAAATAGTAAAAAACGGTTTTTCCAAAAATTAAAAAAATATATCAAGGGGGGCAACACCCCTTATGACGTACGGGTATGAAACTCCACATTATCCTATTCCCAGACCGCTAGAATATACATGTAAAATTTCATAAAAATCTGTTCAGTCGTTCTCGAGTTATAAATGGTGTAACTAACACAACCTCGACTTTCTTTTATATATATATATGTAAAATATTTAAATGGCTATTAAAAAATAACGGTCTGAGATAAAAAATTGAAAATTTAGAATTGTATGTATCTTTTGCTTCTACATCTCATAAAAATAGTAAAAAACGGTTTTTCCAAAAATTAAAAAAATATATCAGGGGGGGCAACACCCCTTATGACGTACGGGTATGAAACTCCATATTATCCTATTCCCAGACTGCTAGAATATACATGTAAAATTTCATAAAAATCTGTTCAGTCGTTCTCGAGTTATAAATGGTGTAACTAACACAACCTCGACTTTCTTTTATATATATAGATGTAAAATATTTAAATGGCTATTAAAAAATAACGGTCTGAGATAAAAAATTGAAAATTTAGGATTGTATGTATCTTTTGCTTCTACATCTCATAAAAATAGTAAAAAACGGTTTTTCCAAAAATTAAAAAAATATATCAAGGGGGGCAACACCCCTTATGACGTACGGGTATGAAACTCCATATTATCCTATTCCCAGACCGCTAGAATATACATGTAAAATTTCATAAAAATCTGTTCAGTCGTTCTCGAGTTATAAATGGTGTAACTAACACAACCTCGACTTTCTTTTATATATATAGATGTAAAATATTTAAATGGCTATTAAAAAATAACGGTCTGAGATAAAAAATTGAAAATTTAGGATTGTATGTATCTTTTGCTTCTACATCTCATAAAAATAGTAAAAAACGGTTTTTCCAAAAATTAAAAAAATATATCAGGGGGGGCAACACCCCTTATGACGTACGGGTATGAAACTCCATATTATCCTATTCCCAGACCGCTAGAATATACATGTAAAATTTCATAAAAATCTGTTCAGTCGTTCTCGAGTTATAAATGGTGTAACTAACACAACCTCGACTTTCTTTTATATATATAGATGTAAAATATTTAAATGGCTATTAAAAAATAACGGTCTGAGATAAAAAATTGAAAATTTAGGATTGTATGTATCTTTTGCTTCTACATCTCATAAAAATAGTAAAAAACGGTTTTTCCAAAAATTAAAAAAATATATCAGGGGGGCAACACCCCTTATGACGTACGGGTATGAAACTCCATATTATCCTATTCCCAGACCGCTAGAATATACATGTAAAATTTCATAAAAATCTGTTCAGTCGTTCTCGAGTTATAAATGGTGTAACTAACACAACCTCGACTTTCTTTTATATATATAGATGTAAAATATTTAAATGGCTATTAAAAAATAACGGTCTGAGATAAAAAATTGAAAATTTAGGATTGTATGTATCTTTTGCTTCTACATCTCATAAAAATAGTAAAAAACGGTTTTTCCAAAAATTAAAAAAATATATCAAGGGGGGCAACACCCCTTATGACGTACGGGTATGAAACTCCATATTATCCTATTCCCAGACCGCTAGAATATACATGTAAAATTTCATAAAAATCTGTTCAGTCGTTCTCGAGTTATAAATGGTGTAACTAACACAACCTCGACTTTCTTTTATATATATAGATGTAAAATATTTAAATGGCTATTAAAAAATAACGGTCTGAGATAAAAAATTGAAAATTTAGGATTGTATGTATCTTTTGCTTCTACATCTCATAAAAATAGTAAAAAACGGTTTTTCCAAAAATTAAAAAAATATATCAGGGGGGGCAACACCCCTTATGACGTACGGGTATGAAACTCCATATTATCCTATTCCCAGACCGCTAGAATATACACGTAAAATTTCATAAAAATCTGTTCAGTCGTTCTCGAGTTATAAATGGTGTAACTAACACAACCTCGACTTTCTTTTATATATATAGATGTAAAATATTTAAATGGCTATTAAAAAATAACGGTCTGAGATAAAAAATTGAAAATTTAGGATTGTATGTATCTTTTGCTTCTACATCTCATAAAAATAGTAAAAAACGGTTTTTCCAAAAATTAAAAAAATATATCAAGGGGGGCAACACCCCTTATGACGTACGGGTATGAAACTCCATATTATCCTATTCCCAGACCGCTAGAATATACATGTAAAATTTCATAAAAATCTGTTCAGTCGTTCTCGAGTTATAAATGGTGTAACTAACACAACCTCGACTTTCTTTTATATATATAGATGTAAAATATTTAAATGGCTATTAAAAAATAACGGTCTGAGATAAAAAATTGAAAATTTAGGATTGTATGTATCTTTTGCTTCTACATCTCATAAAAATAGTAAAAAACGGTTTTTCCAAAAATTAAAAAAATATATCAGGGGGGGCAACACCCCTTATGACGTACGGGTATGAAACTCCATATTATCCTATTCCCAGACCGCTAGAATATACATGTAAAATTTCATAAAAATCTGTTCAGTCGTTCTCGAGTTATAAATGGTGTAACTAACACAACCTCGACTTTCTTTTATATATATAGATGTAAAATATTTAAATGGCTATTAAAAAATAACGGTCTGAGATAAAAAATTGAAAATTTAGGATTGTATGTATCTTTTGCTTCTACATCTCATAAAAATAGTAAAAAACGGTTTTTCCAAAAATTAAAAAAATATATCAAGGGGGGCAACACCCCTTATGACGTACGGGTATGAAACTCCATATTATCCTATTCCCAGACCGCTAGAATATACATGTAAAATTTCATAAAAATCTGTTCAGTCGTTCTCGAGTTATAAATGGTGTAACTAACACAACCTCGACTTTCTTTTATATATATAGATGTAAAATATTTAAATGGCTATTAAAAAATAACGGTCTGAGATAAAAAATTGAAAATTTAGGATTGTATGTATCTTTTGCTTCTACATCTCATAAAAATAGTAAAAAACGGTTTTTCCAAAAATTAAAAAAATATATCAGGGGGGGCAACACCCCTTATGACGTACGGGTATGAAACTCCATATTATCCTATTCCCAGACCGCTAGAATATACATGTAAAATTTCATAAAAATCTGTTCAGTCGTTCTCGAGTTATAAATGGTGTAACTAACACAACCTCGACTTTCTTTTATATATATATATAGATGTAAAATATTTAAATGGCTATTAAAAAATAACGGTCTGAGATAAAAAATTGAAAATTTAGGATTGTATGTATCTTTTGCTTCTACATCTCATAAAAATAGTAAAAAACGGTTTTTCCAAAAATTAAAAAAATATATCAAGGGGGGCAACACCCCTTATGACGTACGGGTATGAAACTCCATATTATCCTATTCCCAGACCGCTAGAATATACATGTAAAATTTCATAAAAATCTGTTCAGTCGTTCTCGAGTTATAAATGGTGTAACTAACACAACCTCGACTTTCTTTTATATATATAGATGTAAAATATTTAAATGGCTATTAAAAAATAACGGTCTGAGATAAAAAATTGAAAATTTAGGATTGTATGTATCTTTTGCTTCTACATCTCATAAAAATAGTAAAAAACGGTTTTTCCAAAAATTAAAAAAATATATCAGGGGGGGCAACACCCCTTATGACGTACGGGTATGAAACTCCATATTATCCTATTCCCATACCGCTAGAATATACATGTAAAATTTCATAAAAATCTGTTCAGTCGTTCTCGAGTTATAAATGGTGTAACTAACACAACCTCGACTTTCTTTTATATATATAGATGTAAAATATTTAAATGGCTATTAAAAAATAACGGTCTGAGATAAAAAATTGAAAATTTAGGATTGTATGTATCTTTTGCTTCTACATCTCATAAAAATAGTAAAAAACGGTTTTTCCAAAAATTAAAAAAATATATCAAGGGGGGCAACACCCCTTATGACGTACGGGTATGAAACTCCATATTATCCTATTCCCAGACCGCTAGAATATACATGTAAAATTTCATAAAAATCTGTTCAGTCGTTCTCGAGTTATAAATGGTGTAACTAACACAACCTCGACTTTCTTTTATATATATAGATGTAAAATATTTAAATGGCTATTAAAAAATAACGGTCTGAGATAAAAAATTGAAAATTTAGGATTGTATGTATCTTTTGCTTCTACATCTCATAAAAATAGTAAAAAACGGTTTTTCCAAAAATTAAAAAAATATATCAGGGGGGGCAACACCCCTTATGACGTACGGGTATGAAACTCCATATTATCCTATTCCCAGACCGCTAGAATATACATGTAAAATTTCATAAAAATCTGTTCAGTCGTTCTCGAGTTATAAATGGTGTAACTAACACAACCTCGACTTTCTTTTATATATATAGATGTAAAATATTTAAATGGCTATTAAAAAATAACGGTCTGAGATAAAAAATTGAAAATTTAGGATTGTATGTATCTTTTGCTTCTACATCTCATAAAAATAGTAAAAAACGGTTTTTCCAAAAATTAAAAAAATATATCAAGGGGGGCAACACCCCTTATGACGTACGGGTATGAAACTCCATATTATCCTATTCCCAGACCGCTAGAATATACATGTAAAATTTCATAAAAATCTGTTCAGTCGTTCTCGAGTTATAAATGGTGTAACTAACACAACCTCGACTTTCTTTTATATATATAGATGTAAAATATTTAAATGGCTATTAAAAAATAACGGTCTGAGATAAAAAATTGAAAATTTAGGATTGTATGTATCTTTTGCTTCTACATCTCATAAAAATAGTAAAAAACGGTTTTTCCAAAAATTAAAAAAATATATCAGGGGGGGCAACACCCCTTATGACGTACGGGTATGAAACTCCATATTATCCTATTCCCAGACCGCTAGAATATACATGTAAAATTTCATAAAAATCTGTTCAGTCGTTCTCGAGTTATAAATGGTGTAACTAACACAACCTCGACTTTCTTTTATATATATAGATGTAAAATATTTAAATGGCTATTAAAAAATAACGGTCTGAGATAAAAAATTGAAAATTTAGGATTGTATGTATCTTTTGCTTCTACATCTCATAAAAATAGTAAAAAACGGTTTTTCCAAAAATTAAAAAAATATATCAAGGGGGGCAACACCCCTTATGACGTACGGGTATGAAACTCCATATTATCCTATTCCCAGACCGCTAGAATATACATGTAAAATTTCATAAAAATCTGTTCAGTCGTTCTCGAGTTATAAATGGTGTAACTAACACAACCTCGACTTTCTTTTATATATATAGATGTAAAATATTTAAATGGCTATTAAAAAATAACGGTCTGAGATAAAAAATTGAAAATTTAGGATTGTATGTATCTTTTGCTTCTACATCTCATAAAAATAGTAAAAAACGGTTTTTCCAAAAATTAAAAAAATATATCAGGGGGGGCAACACCCCTTATGACGTACGGGTATGAAACTCCATATTATCCTATTCCCAGACCGCTAGAATATACATGTAAAATTTCATAAAAATCTGTTCAGTCGTTCTCGAGTTATAAATGGTGTAACTAACACAACCTCGACTTTCTTTTATATATATATAGATGTAAAATATTTAAATGGCTATTAAAAAATAACGGTCTGAGATAAAAAATTGAAAATTTAGGATTGTATGTATCTTTTGCTTCTACATCTCATAAAAATAGTAAAAAACGGTTTTTCCAAAAATTAAAAAAATATATCAAGGGGGGCAACACCCCTTATGACGTACGGGTATGAAACTCCATATTATCCTATTCCCAGATCGCTAGAATATACATGTAAAATTTCATAAAAATCTGTTCAGTCGTTCTCGAGTTATAAATGGTGTAACTAACACAACCTCGACTTTCTTTTATATATATAGATGTAAAATATTTAAATGGCTATTAAAAAATAACGGTCTGAGATAAAAAATTGAAAATTTAGGATTGTATGTATCTTTTGCTTCTACATCTCATAAAAATAGTAAAAAACGGTTTTTCCAAAAATTAAAAAAATATATCAGGGGGGGCAACACCCCTTATGACGTACGGGTATGAAACTCCATATTATCCTATTCCCAGACCGCTAGAATATACATGTAAAATTTCATAAAAATCTGTTCAGTCGTTCTCGAGTTATAAATGGTGTAACTAACACAACCTCGACTTTCTTTTATATATATAGATGTAAAATATTTAAATGGCTATTAAAAAATAACGGTCTGAGATAAAAAATTGAAAATTTAGGATTGTATGTATCTTTTGCTTCTACATCTCATAAAAATAGTAAAAAACGGTTTTTCCAAAAATTAAAAAAATATATCAAGGGGGGCAACACCCCTTATGACGTACGGGTATGAAACTCCATATTATCCTATTCCCAGACCGCTAGAATATACATGTAAAATTTCATAAAAATCTGTTCAGTCGTTCTCGAGTTATAAATGGTGTAACTAACACAACCTCGACTTTCTTTTATATATATAGATGTAAAATATTTAAATGGCTATTAAAAAATAACGGTCTGAGATAAAAAATTGAAAATTTAGGATTGTATGTATCTTTTGCTTCTACATCTCATAAAAATAGTAAAAAACGGTTTTTCCAAAAATTAAAAAAATATATCAGGGGGGGCAACACCCCTTATGACGTACGGGTATGAAACTCCATATTATCCTATTCCCAGACCGCTAGAATATACATGTAAAATTTCATAAAAATCTGTTCAGTCGTTCTCGAGTTATAAATGGTGTAACTAACACAACCTCGACTTTCTTTTATATATATAGATGTAAAATATTTAAATGGCTATTAAAAAATAACGGTCTGAGATAAAAAATTGAAAATTTAGGATTGTATGTATCTTTTGCTTCTACATCTCATAAAAATAGTAAAAAACGGTTTTTCCAAAAATTAAAAAAATATATCAAGGGGGGCAACACCCCTTATGACGTACGGGTATGAAACTCCATATTATCCTATTCCCAGACCGCTAGAATATACATGTAAAATTTCATAAAAATCTGTTCAGTCGTTCTCGAGTTATAAATGGTGTAACTAACACAACCTCGACTTTCTTTTATATATATAGATGTAAAATATTTAAATGGCTATTAAAAAATAACGGTCTGAGATAAAAAATTGAAAATTTAGGATTGTATGTATCTTTTGCTTCTACATCTCATAAAAATAGTAAAAAACGGTTTTTCCAAAAATTAAAAAAATATATCAAGGGGGGCAACACCCCTTATGACGTACGGGCATGAAACTCCATATTATCCTATTCCCAGACCGCTAGAATATACATGTAAAATTTCATAAAAATCTGTTCAGTCGTTCTCGAGTTATAAATGGTGTAACTAACACAACCTCGACTTTCTTTTATATATATATAGATGTAAAATATTTAAATGGCTATTAAAAAATAACGGTCTGAGATAAAAAATTGAAAATTTAGGATTGTATGTATCTTTTGCTTCTACATCTCATAAAAATAGTAAAAAACGGTTTTTCCAAAAATTAAAAAAATATATCAGGGGGGGCAACACCCCTTATGACGTACGGGTATGAAACTCCATATTATCCTATTCCCAGACCGCTAGAATATACATGTAAAATTTCATAAAAATCTGTTCAGTCGTTCTCGAGTTATAAATGGTGTAACTAACACAACCTCGACTTTCTTTTATATATATAGATGTCTGAATTGCCAATATAAATGAGTGAGATTAAATAAATTATTAGAATTTTTTTGCTTAGCAACAACACTTTTATTTATTTTAGTAATATTTTGTATTTTGACAACGGCACCCGATTTGGGCGTCGAAATGTTAATAAAATTATTTTTTCGTTTTAATTGTGGCTTATTTCCCATATAAATAATTAATCATAAAAATGCCACAAGGAAATAGCTTCAGAACAACAATGTTTAAAAATTAATGACAAAATAATTTTTCGTCTTACAATAATTTTAAATTCGCTGTATCAGCAGCCAGATGGCCAGTACGGTGTTGGAGAAAGCATAGGAAATAATATATTAAAGAACCAGTTGTCTTAAAATAATTTTTTTCCGACGTTGCTATGTCTTGGTCCAGTATAAGCGCGACCATAGCAGACCATATTATACGGCAGTCAATGAGGATATTTGGCTCCGAATTCCATCCTACTACATCGATTTACTTGATATTTTCAAAGTAAGTAGGAAATAGCTCAAGAACTTAACATAGATTAAAGTAGGTACTTATAAAGTATTGATAAATAAGTACAAGTACTGATAAATTTTATTAATAAAATTTTTATCAATATTTTTAAAATTTTGTAAGTACCTAAATACAAAACTACATATTACTTAAACTTTTATAAAGTTATAAGCTAATATTCCCTTGTTCAATACGTATTTAATTATGTAAAGAAATATTTCGAAATATAATGAAATAGTTTTGTACACACTTATGACTTCAGATAAATAAGGAAGAAATGTACTTTTGAAGTTTGTAAGATATATAATTCCTAGCTGAGCGCTTTCGGCTTATAAAGTCATCTTCAGAACCAAGCTATAATAAAAAGTCTCTAATGAATAATTGATCTTGGAATTCAAAGGTTTAACTTACGTCAAAAAGTTGAAAATACCACTATGAAGAGAGATGGATCCCATGTGCGATATAAAATGTCTTTTTATGCAGTTTTTTATTGATAGAAAAAAACCTTGTCTGTCTGTTGAAAAAAATTGCTCAATGTTGCTGTTGGCGGAAAAGTTAAAACATCATAAACCAGCACAAAGGACTTTCACACAAAAAATTACGTTACAGATAACGAATATTTGATCATGGTGAGGTCAAGAAACCCTACCATCTGAAGAGTACCGTGTCAGCATGCAGAATGCTGGTATGGAGGATTTTAATGACAGCCGACATAGACAGGGTGTGATCGTTAAGGTGCTTTTACTTTTTGTCATAACAAGTGGCAGTTGACATATGACATTTTAGCAAATTTGGATATTGAAAATTTTTTCCAGAAAAGTGAATAATCGAATTGAACCATTTTTAATAAAGTCTGTGGTTACATAAATCTGGTTTATAAAAAATAATAAAATACATATTGAGAAAAGATGACTTAAGCCCAAGATAAATCAGTTGACAAGTTATCCTTCAAAAACAGAAGACGAATATTTTTCAAAGAATACCTACAAGATGTAAAGAAACTTGATGGTGAAGTTTTTTCATATTATTGGATCATAACTCATTAAGTCATAAATTATATTAAGTGCACTATGGGTGTACCGAAGACGGAAAATAAATTAAGAATGAATTTTTGAGAAACACGATTTTTAAAGATTAAGTTGTCAAATAATTAATTACAAATTAGACCAGGGCGGATCTGTTTTGAGGTGGATGTGAGAGGTGCATTCGGATTTTTGCAGATAAAGTTAGGTGACAACTTCAATAATTGTAATTGACTTATTATGCTCCTTCCCAAATATGCCCGGAACATTAATAAAAAAATTAAAATATTTAAGAACTTCGAAAATCATCTTTTTTTTATTTTCTTTGCTTATAACTTTAAAACGATTCATTTTGGAACAAAGTCGTAGCGAAATAAAATAAAGATAATTAAATTTTGTATGACATACGACTGGTTAAAAAAAGGCCTTAAATTCTTAAACGTGCAAAATAGAAGTAAATATAAAATAAGGGGAAAAAATAAGACTGTTATTTTTCAACGTTTTTCAGCCACTTTGGTCGCACATAGAACCTTTTTAATTCGCTAAAAGAATATTTATGATATAGCCAAACCCGGTGTCGGAAAGTTGGTCGAGAACACTTCGTCGACGGAAAATTGGTCGACAACATTTGGTCGACAAACAGTTGGTCGAATGCACAATTCATCGAATGGACAATTCGTCGACGAAAATTTGATCGAATGGAATTTTCGTCGACAAACTGTTATTTATCTTTAGGATAAAGGGATTAATGGTGACAAACGACGGGTAACTGGAATATTGTATTATACATTTTATTTTCTTTGGGGTTTCGTTAATTTTGTTTCTAAATCTTACTTATTTTTACAAACGACGCCGACGGGTTGTAGGTGTTTATTGTGTTAACTGGAATTATTGTATTATACATTTTATTTTTTTTTGGGTTTTGTTAATTTTTTTTCTAAATCTTAACTATTTTTAAATTTAATGAAAAAATTGGCTGCGGTGGGAGAGTAGACAGCAAATATAAACCGATATTTTAATTAGTGATGTTGTACCGTCCTTCTTTTTTTGGTGTCGGCGTACTTGCGAACGGAGCATTTCCGGACAAGTCAAATTTGGGGGCACTTGCGGACAAGAAGAAATATGCGAGAAACTACTGTTATATTATATCGGTTATCTCCTAATCCTCATTAAGGAAATCAATGGAATTCATAGAATGAAGTCATTTTTATTTTGATTTTGTCAAAATTTATAGCTTTTTCAAAAAAATAAAAATGATAATGGGTTGCTTAATAGTATAAAAAATACAAAAAAAATAAAAATATTTTTTATTAATTATAAAATACACAATAGAAGAATTTAAATAGCATAATATGTTCAAGCAAGACAAATAACTAATTTGACTTTATCGTACTACACACTGGCGAAGCGTCCATGTAACTACTGTGACCATTGGTAACAGTTAAAAACCTTGCAAATAAATATTTTATGACTACATACTATGAAATAATTCCATTTATATTTTTTACCAACAGAAATATTTGTTAATACGTAGTACCCCTAATAACACAAAACATTCCATGAATGTTCCTAGAATGTACTCACAGGACATTCCAAACATTCCTGGAGTGTCCCCAAATGCACACGAATGTCCCTGGAAAGTCCCTGGAATGTGCTGTGTCAGCATTTTAAATATTCTTAGAATGTTCTGTTGGAACATTCCATGAATGTCTACGAATGTTCTTTGGACATTCACAGTATATGTTTTAGACTGAATGTCTTGTTGGAACATTCCATGAATGTTCTTTGGACATTCACAGTATATTTTTTAGACTGAATGTCTTGTTGGGACATTCCATGAATGTTGGAACATTCCATGAATGTTGGAACATTCCATGAATGTTCTTTGGACATTCACAGTATATTTTTTAGACTAAATGTCTTGTTGGAACATTCCATGAATGTCTACGAACGTTCTTTGAACATTCACAGTATATTTTTTAGACATTCTCTGAAATATATCGTCAGTGCTGTGACAATACCTCCTATATCTTTTTTCATGAGGTTTGCAGGAGACGAAAAACATTTTTTAAGGTCACCTCCTGTTTGCATACGTAAGTTCTGGCTTGTTTTGTAGTAAATAGATAGTTAAATTTACTGCAAAACAAGTCAAAAAATATATGAAAACAGGAGGTGGCCCAAACAAGTTTTTAGTCTATCTTACAAATCTCATGAAAAAACAGATAGGAGGTATTGTCACATCACTGACGATATGTGGCCATACCAAATAATGCATCCTTGATAAATATAAACATTTTTATTGCAAAAAATCTTTTCATACATTTTTTTAATGTAATTTACTGATATTCCTATAAAAAAATGTGTCACATTTGCTTTGTAAACCTTTCTTTTGCCTTTCATAGCCACATATTCCATTTCCTTCCTGGTTTTTTGTAGACCACTTCTCTCAGCTGATTCTAAAAGAAAATAAAATAAATGGTAATTTTTCTATCCTTTACAATTAACAATCAGAAGAAATATTTACAGGTAATAATATGCATATAATAATAATAATAAAATAAATAATAAATTAAATAATATTTAAATAAATAATAAATAATATTTAATAAAGAAAATAATAAAACATTTTGTATTTTGACAACGACGTCCGATGTGGAAGTAGAAACCATAATAAAGTTATTTTTTCAAGTAAATTCTGGCTTATTTCCCCATTAAAATAGTTATCATAATTACAAAAATGCCACAAAGAAATAGCTTTTTCACAAACTAATAAGTATTTTGTTTTATTATATTTATTGTTTTTATTATTTACTTTAACTTAAGATTATAACTTAATTCTTGTTTTCTATTTCTGATGTTTTTATTTATTTGCATTCAATATTAATCTGTTTTCTTGTATAATCTACTTCGCAATAATTATGTGATATATTGGACTTAAAATGAATTCAAAAATTTTTTGTAATTGGGCAACAATGTCAACTTAGATCTCTGATGTAGATAATGAAGAACAACGGTATCTACAGTTGGAAAAATGAAAGAATAGGGCTTTTCATCAATTGTCATTTGTTTCGAGCTTCTGTCATGTGTCACATAATATTAATATATCTACGTCATATGTCTTTGGTTTGTATCTATTATTGTATATACCAATAACGTATGTCGTAGATATATTAATATTATGTGACACATGACAAAAGCTCGAAACAAATGACTGTGAATGAAAAGCCCTATACCCATGAACGATCACATCAATCACTTATTTTGTATTTGCTATCTTTTTCTATTTTAGAACAAATAGAAAATGATATAAAAACATTAAAAATAAAAAACTGGAGAAAAAAAGCACGAAACAGATCAGAGTGGAGAAGAATCCTGGAACAGGCCAAGACCCAGAAAGGGCTGTCGAGCCAATGATGATGATGATCTTTTTCTATAGGTAACAAACGTTTGTGATTTATAGAAAAAGACAGCAAATAGGGCTTTTCATCAACAGTCATTTGTTTCGAGCTTCTGTCATGTGTCACATAATATTAATATATCTACGTCATATGTCTTTGGTTTGTATCATTGGTATATGCCAATAACTTAACTGCCAAAATACGTGCTTGATATGATCTTTCATGGGTATAGGGATTTTCATCGATTGTCATTTGTTTCGAGCTTCTGTCATGTGTCACATAGTATTAATCTATCTATGTCATACGTCTTTGGTACATACCAATGATAGAAACCAAAGACGCATGACGTAGATATAGTAATATTGTGTGACACATGACAGAAGCTCGAAACAAATTACTGTGAATGAAAAGCCCTATACAAAATAAGTGATTGATGTGATCGTTCATGGTTATAGGGTTTTTCATTCAGTCATTTGTTTCGAGCTTCTGTCATGTGTCACATAATATTAATATATCTACGTCATATGTTATTGATATAATCAATGATACAAACCAAAGATGTATGACGTAGATATATTAATATATGTGACACATGACAGAAGCTCGAAACAAATGACAATGAACAAAGCCCTATATTGCTTTTCATCGATTGTCATTTGTTTCGAGCTTCTGTCATATGTTATATAATCTGTGTATAATATTAATATAACACGGATTATACGACATATGACAGTAGCTCGAAACAAATGACTGTAAATGAAAAGCCCTATTCTTTAATTTTTCCAACTGTATATTATTAATTGGGTTAAGCATATTACCTGTGTGATATAAGCTATTGGAACAGCACAGTCTCTCAAACGGTTGAAAGTGAAGTTCTGTCAATATCTTTTTCTAAAAAATGTTTTGAACATACTGCTCTATTAACAAATCTGATCAATACTTCATGCCTTCTTCGCACGATCTTCTGGAAAGCTAAAAATACAAAATATATGCATTACTGAGCATTATTAACAAATTTTAGTTTTAAATAAAAAATATGATTAATGAACTCACAAAATATTATAAAAAGCAGCTTAGAAATTGTTTATTAGTATAGTCGTTTCCCTAGATCATTCTGGCTAGTGATTTTAGTAGGTAATTTTTTTGTTTTTGGCCATTTTTGCCAAAATTACTAACTATTTAGTTATTTTTTTGCCAATTTTACCAAATTGTCAAAATTATTTACTAAAATCACTAGCCAGTTGTGTCTGAGACTAAGTTTAGCGAACCGACTGTACTATTCATACTGTGTATTCATTAGTTGGTACTATTATAGTGTGTGGTCTACCATCCTGTTTATAAACGCATACATTAGCAAAAACGCAAAAAAAATTTTAATTTTACAAATAATCCGTTTGTTATTATCTCTATTTATTTACTATTTTAGTTAGGAATAAGCAAGTTTGTGGCTTATTCGCAATTATTAAAATAATAAATGGATATTTTCTGAAATAGGGGCATGCCTTTGTTTACATATTTGCATATACTAACCTTTGAAACATTATTCCTGCAGATTTTTTATCTACATTGCTTCTGCTACTCCAACTGATTTTATGCACTATATTAATAATACTATTAAAGTTATTATAAAAGTATCCGAATTAAAAAATATTCTTAAAAAGCACAAATAAAAACAAACAACGATCACGCACGGCAAGGTGGCCATGTGGCCAAGGCCAAGATGCATGTCAAGATGGCCGAAGCACCGAAGTCTGAAGTGAGGTCATTGGTCGTTTTTAGTCACGTGATGCCCTCTCTAAGCACCATGCACAAATACATGCGCCGTGAATTTGAAAATGAACATATAGGAACATTGGTAGTATGTTCACAGAATGTCTTATGGTAACATTCCACGAATAATTTAATCAGATGTTCACCGAATGTTCCCTAAATGTCCAGGACATTCAAATATTGATAGAACTTTGGTAGTACATTCCTGGAATGTTGTGTGTTGTTAGGGACCTACCAAATTCAGTAAATAGCCAATTAGACGCACGAAAATATTGGCGAGATTACATGTGAATACATTTGAATCCGTTGCAGGGTTGCACGTTAGTATATTCCGTTACCACTTCTAGTTCTGGTAACGAAAGATAATTCTCGCTATCGGTCGAGACTGAAAATTTTGAAGGAATGACGGCTCCAGAGACGGCGCGGGCACGCTGTGTATATCAGTATTGTCACCATTCTACAATATGGTAACGTTAGTTTAGTAGCTATTCGTGCATTTGAATTTGAACATGGAAGAATGTTGCTGAGTAATCGATCAACTACTTGAAAAGTCATTATCCTTGTATATTTTTTTATATATAATTTTGAAGAAAAAAATGGAATTATTGAAAATAGAAGATTTAGAATATATAAACACTAGTTTTCAAAATATATTCTGTTCCCTACTTGTTTATTTTTGATGTTAATTTTATTGTAGAATAATCTGTTCAGTTTGTTTATTATTTATTGTTATACCTATTACATGCATATAATACATGTATACATAATTACAAAAACTTATATTTGGGAGGTTCAAAATAATTGTTATCTACTTTTTATGTCATATTATGTATAAGTTTTTAGTTTGTGAAAACTGTCATTATAGACAGCAGTGCGTGAAGGGTTTAAAGTGTGCGTGAAGTAACAATGTATTTTAAATGGGATTTACTTTTTCTCACACTTTCAATGGGTTTTTTGGCACACTTTCATATAATCAAGTATCCTTAACTTTCGCGTTGTCATATTTATGATAATATGAGCAATGACTTAAAATAGGGTAATCAAACGTCCCGAAAAAACAATATTTTCCCGTTTTTTAAAGATTTGAACTTACAACTAAGAATCAAGTTCCTAAAATGTTACGTGTATCCTGTATTACTCTATGGATGTGAAACCTGGATCATGAAGGTTAACATGATGAACAAATTAGAAGCTTACTAATGAAGTAAAAACCTCACGTGTAGGTAGATGGTATATAATTTATTAAAAATTTTTTTCTAAAATGATCCAAAATGGATAAAATCACACAAACGTTTTCGGACCAATCAGTCCATCATCAGGTGGTAGAAACCTAAAATAAGCAAACCACTGCATTAAAAAAAAGGCCAAGATGAAATTTTGACTGTCTGAAAGTTAGGAAAATTACAACATGTGGTTACTTACTTTAGATCCAAAGTAGTTGGAACTAGCTACATATTTAGGCCAAAAGACCTCAATATTATAATAATTATGCCATTTCCGCTACAAAAATGTCGACAATAAGTCGATGTCACAAGAAATTAAAATGCAGCGGTATTATAGAGTGGTCTTCATCTTGGCTTCAAACTGACAGACTGAAATATGACATTAAACGGATATGGACAAGACCTTCTAGGTAGCGAATTTTTTGTGTATGTAGTTATATTGTATTTTAGAAATGCAAAAAATATTTTTACTTAACTGAATGAATTTAATTAGATATTAAATAAATGAGTGAGAATAAACAATTTAAATTAATAGTCACATAAAATTATTTATGATAATTTCATGACGGTGAAAGCGAAAATTTTACCAACAAGGTAATGATGTCACTTGGTAAAAAAGAAGAACAAAATGAGAAAATAAACTGAAGAAAAATAAAAATAAAAAGAAATTTATCAGATGATAAATATGAGGTAAAAGAATTAGTGAATAAATTTGGAGTTTGCTATTATGAAATGAAATTTAGTTAAAAATCATAGTGTAACTGTATAACTGGTTGTCTAAATTCAAGAAGATATAATAGGGTGAATAAAACAAAACTAAGTAAAATACTATGGTTTAACGGAATTGAGATTAAAGTACTAAATGGATGTATTATTTAAATGAAAGTACTGTGAACTGTAAATAAAACAACGATAAGAGAAAGTTAATATGGTGTGAAGTAAATAATAATAAGATGCCAAATTATTGTATGAAATTATGTGAAAATATAATTAAAATTAAAAATAAAATAAAAATATAGAGGGAATAAAGCGAGGGTGAACATAAAGGTAGAAATGTTGCATTATAAAATAAAACAAAAATTGTAGGCCTTGAATTAATGGTTGTCTAACTTGAAGAGATATTGAAAATAAAAATTAGGAAAAGAAAATAAATTAAAGTTAAAAAGAAAATGAACATTTTATGTGGTCACTGGACCAACAGAGACATGAAAACCCAAACCTACCTCCACAAAGGATAGGAGACATGTAAAGGCACACACATATCTGCCAGTCCAATGATCACAAACACTAATAACGACAATTTAACTTAGGTGAACTAAAGGATTGTTTATTAGAGGTGTCCAATAACCACCAGCAACCGAACCACAACAAAAAACCTGTGTATAAGAATAAAAGGTAAATAGTTCAGAAAAATATATTGTAAATGGATGGAGGGCTTGTGAAATGTATATTAAGTAACACGTAGTTAGGTAAAGTTATGGATTTGGAGTTATCAAGCTGAAAAATAAAGAATGTCCTAAAATAAAAATGAAGAGAAATATCATGTGAAGCATGGACCCTGTGGAAATAAAAATAGATGTATTTCGAAAATTATAAATTGAGTGAAAAAGGTTAATTCTAAACTATGCAAATAATTGACGGTGTATAGGCCGACAGATATGTGTGTGCCTTTGCGTGCCTCCTATCCTTTGTGGAGGTAGGCTTAGGTTTTCATGTCTCTGTTGGTCCAGTGACCACATAAAATGTTCATTTTCTTTTTAACTTTAATTTATTTTCCTTTCCTAATTTTTATTTTCAATCTCTCTTTAAGTTAGGCAACCATTAATTCAAGGCCTACAATTTTTGTTTTATTTTATAATGCAACATTTCTACCTTTATTTTCACCCTCGCTTTATTCCCTCTATATTTTTATTTTATTTTTAATTTTAATTTTATTTTCACATAATTTCATACAATAATTTGGCATCTTATTATTATTTACTTCACACCATATTAACTTTCTCTTATCGTTGTTTAATTTACAGTTCACAGTACTTTCACTTAAATAATACATCCATTTAATACTTTAATCTCTATTCCGTTAAACCATAGTATTTTACTTAGTTTTGTTTTATTCACCCTATTATATCTTCTTGAATTTAGACAACCAGTTATACTGTTACACTGTGATTTTTAACTAAATTACATTTCATAATAGCCAAACTCCAGATTTATTCACTAATTCTTTTACCTCATATTTATCATCTAATAAATTTCTTTTTATTTTTATTTTTCTTCAGTTTATTTTTTCATTTTGTTCTTCATTTTTACCAAGTGACGTCATTACCTTGTTGGCAAAATTTTCGCTTTCACCGTCATGAAATTACCATAAATAATTTTATGTGACTATTAATTTAAATTGTTTATTCTCACTCATTCATTTAATATCTAATTAAATTCATTCAGTTAAGTAAAAATATTTTTTGCATTTCTAAAATATAATATAACTACATGCACATAAAATTCCCTACCTAGAAGGTCTTGTCAATATCCGTTTAATGTCATATTTCAGTCTGTCAGTTTGAAGCCAAGATGAAGACCACTCTATAATATCGCAGCATTTTAATTTCTTGTGACATCGACTTATTGTCGACATTTTTGTAGCCGAAATGGCATAATTATTATAATATTGAGGTCTTTTAACCTAAATATGTAGCTAGTTCCAACTACTTTGGATCTAAAATAAGTAACCACATGTTGTAATTTTCCTAACTTTCAGACAGTCAAAATTTCATCTTGGCCTTTTTTTTAATGCAGGGGTTTGCTTATTTTGGGTTTCTACCACCTGATGATGGACTGGTTGGTCCGAAAACGTTTGTGTGATTTTATCCATTTTGGATCATTTTAGAAAAAAATTTTTAATAAATTATATACCATCTACCTACACGTGACGTTTTTACTTCATTAGTAAGTTTTTTATTATGGTATACAGCCAATGAGAAGAATCTTTTCCTTTTTAAATTAGAAACTTTGAGATGTGGTCGTATCGTAGAATGCTCAGAATATCTTGGGTTCAACGCATTTCAAACAGAGAAGTCTTAAACACAGTAGGTCAAGGTGAAGGTGACTTAATGAAGATGATAAAAAAGAGAAAACTTGAATATCTGGGGCATATTATGAGAGGTAGCAGATACAGGATGCTGCAGTTAATACTCAATGGAAAGATCGATGGAAAAAGGAATTGGTCGAAAGAAATATTCATGGCTCCGAAACCTTCGTCAATGGACTGGCTTATCAGCAGATCAATTGTTACATGCCGCACAAGATCGAGAACGATATCGGCAAATTGTTATGGAAGCTACCCACGCCTAAAAATTTGGGCACGGTACTTAAAGAATAAGATAGCGGGATAAGATGGCAAAATCTGCACTCGGCTGGATTCTTACTTATCATAGCGCAATCGAAAGTACATATTTAAAAACGCCCCTAGCTAAATGTTTAGCTCCCTATGTGACCCCAGGTGCCCCCTATCGTAAAAAAGGTGTTTTTTGAAAACATTTTTTTGAGCGATATGTTTCTTCAAAAAATGTGAAAAAATTTGTAAATGTATATTGTTATGCCCTAAAATATTCTGATTTTTTTCAGATTTTTTCAATCAAAATTAAGCTCAGAAATTTTTTTTTAATTGTTCAAAAAAATTTTAGGTTATGTAGGTAATTTTTGGCTAGCTGCGAAATAATAATTTTTAGTGTATTTTTTTTTCATTCTTTTGAATGGCGGGGCTAGATTTGCCAATTCCTCGCCGGAAATTCCTCAGAATTCGAAAAAACCCATTTTTTGGTGTTCCCCCCTCATATTTTTAGCGTTTACTGAGCGATCCTTTTCTTTAAAAAATCTGAAAAAATTATGAACATACAGTGTTATGCCCAAAAAACGTCCTGATTTTTTCAGATTTTTTAGATTAAAATTGAGGCAAGGAAAAACTTTTGAATTCTTAAAAAAAAATTTGTTAGTTATTTAAGTGATTTTTGGCAAACTTCGAAATTATTATATTTTCGCGTATTTTTTTTTCGTTCTTTTGAATGGCTGGATTAGATTTGCTTTCTCTCCTGAACTTCCTCACAATTCGAAAAAAAAAACACTTTTTTGACGTTTCGCCCTCCCCATATTTTTAGCACATGAACTGCATGTCAATAAATAACGATTTTTGATATTTTGTTTGTTATTTCTAATGACATAATCGTGGTTGCCATTTCCAGACCAAAACATGCTTAAAATACAACAAACCCTCTCTATTGATATCTTCTCCAATATTTTAAGCACATAATCTTATCTATACGTGACAAACTATTTTTGTCCCCCGTCCTCTTATTTGAGTGGTGATTTTCATTTAAATAATATCATTTAATCAATTAATAGATATATTTAATTTCATATTGAACCTTTTTTTTTCAATTTGTATTAATAATTACGAAATTGGAGAAAGGAACGAAAGAGGGCAAAGACTAATACAGTTCTGCCAAGAAGAGAAATGCATTCTAGCAAATACTTTGTTTCAGCAACCTAAAAGACGACTATATACCTGGAAATCTCCAGCTGATCAAGAGGGAAAGATAGTCAGAAATCAAATTGACTACATTATCATTAATAGAAGGTTTAGAAACAGTATTACATCTGCAAAAACATACCCAAGTGCAGACGCAGCAACTAACCATAATCTGCTCTGTGCTGGATTCAAACTAAAACTAAAAAGAATAAAAGCCCCCACAACGCAGAAGAAACCTAATACTCGACTCCTAAGAAATGCCGTAATATCAGATGAGTTCGGAAATAAGATAAATCGTGAGATTAAAAAACAGTTAGAAAGATCTGGACAAGAAAATATCGTTCAAAATCTAGATATCATGAATTCCGCCATGGTCACCATAGCAAACGAAGTTTTGAAACCAGAAAAAGACCCAATAAAGAAAAAGGATTGGATGACCGATAAAATACTAGACCTTATTCAACAAAGAAGAAATTGGAAAAACAAAGACGAGATTCGGTATAGAGAGATATATCGACAAATAAGATACGAGGTTAAGCGAGCAAAAGAGGACTGGATGGAACAAAGATGTCGTGAAATGGAAGAACTACAAAGAAAACATGACGAGTTTAATATACATAAAAAGCTTAAAGAAATTACCTACACTCAGAGAAAAAGAACTCCTCACTTTATGAGAAACTCCAAAGGTAAAATAATTCTCGACTTGGATGAAAAAAAGGTAGAATGGACTAACTATATAAAAGAGCTCTTCCTGGATACGAGGCCACCACTTAACACCACAAAGTATGCGAATACTGGTCCTAGTATTTTAAAAGCGGAAGTAGAGAAAGCCATCAAACAGATCAAAAATGGGAAATCTCCAGGCCCTGACCAAATACCATCAGACTGGCTCAAACTTCTGGATGACGACAATGTCTCACAACTAACAAACATTTATAACCATATATACGAGACTGGCATGATGCCACAGATATGGTTAGAGTACATTTATTCCACTCCCAAAAAAGCCTAATACATCATCATGTAAAAACTTTAGACTAATTAGTCTCATGAGCCACTCTCTCAAGCTACTTCTTAAGATAATTCTTAATAGAATCAAGCAGAAATGTGAAGAGACAATGGGAAACAAACAATTCGGTTTCAGAGAAGGATTGGGGACAAGGGAAGCTTTGTTCTCAATGTTAACATTACTTCAACGATCATGGGAAATACAGAAACCAATTTACGTCTGCTTTATAGATTTTGAGAAGGCGTTTGATTGAGTTCAACATAATAGGTTGTTTGAATATCTAGAAATGATTGGAATAGACGATAAAGATCTGAGACTTTTACAACATCTATATTGGTATCAAGAAGCTTCTATTCTGGTAGACGGCAAAGAAACAGACAAAATTTGCATTCAAAGAGGTGTCAGACAGGGTTGTGTGTTATCCCCAACTTTGTTTAACGTATACTCAGAAATCATTTTTAATGAAGCCTTGGAAGGACAATGTGGAGTTCGAATCGGGGGAGAAACTATTAACAACATCACATATGCAGACGACACCGCGATCATGGCTGAAAATATCGAAGATCTTCAATTCTTTATAGATCGAGTCACTAGAGAATGCTCCAATAACGGACTTAACATAAATGCAACAAAGACAAAGTTACTTGTGGTTAGTGAACACAAGACGTCAGCCCTATGCAACTAATTGTCAATGATGAATCAATAACAAAATCTAACCATTTTAAATACCTAGGATGTTGGATAAACGAGACACTAAATCCGGATGAAGAAATTAAAACTCGTATAGAAATTGCAAGAGGAGCATTTATGAAACTTAGATCTATTCTGAGCAACTCTCAGCTGAACTTACAACTAAGAATCAAGTTCCTAAAATGTTATGTGTATCCTGTATTACTATATGGATGTGAAACCCGGATCATGAAGGCTAACATGATGAACAAATTAGAAGCCTTTGAGATGTGGTCGTATCGTAGAATGCTCAAAATATCTTGGGTTCAACGCATTTCAAACAGAGAAGTCTTAAACAGAGTAGGTCAAGGCGAAGGTGACTTAATGAAGATGATAAAAAAGAGAAAACTTGAATATCTGGGGCATATAATGAGAGGTAGCAGATACAGGATGCTGCAGTTAATACTCAATGGAAAGATCGACGGAAAAAGAGGAATTGGTCGAAAGAAATATTCATGGCTCCGAAACCTTCGTCAATGGACTGGCTTATCAGCAGATCAATTGTTACATGCCGCACAAGATCGAGAACGATATCGGCAAATTGTTATGGAAGCTACCCACGCCTAAAAATTTGGGCACGGTACTTAAAGAAGAAGAATAACGAAATACAAAATTGCCAAATTACAGAATAGTAAAAAATGTTCTAATAATTTACATTACAATACTAGTTTTAGTCTTCGTCACTATCTTCGTTTACTACGAGATCAGTATCTGATATGATAAACAAGTCTGAAAGCCTTTTTGCTAGTCTAATAATTTTTTACTTGTACCTAGCATTGCTACTATAATAAATTATTGCGGTAATGTGAGAACAGGGGTGTCGTTGCAGATGCGGTCGTACCATTTGCGATCACAGCTATTATCGTTGCATTTGCGGTCATACAAAAATATGTTGATTTTATCGTTGCATGTGCGGTCATTGCCTAATAAACAAATAATATTTTTAACTTTTTCTACCACTATCACATGAAAAATTTTAAAACCTAATTTTGGTAAAATTTAAATAATATTTACCATGGACTTTGATAAGAGGAGAAAATGCTTACTAATAATTTATTACGGCAAAAATATTTTGATATAAAAAAACTTACTTCTTTTGAGAGCTTAGTGAGATTATGAACACTAATTAAAAAAAATGAAGATAGTTGATTTAATAAACTTTAGTGTCACATAAATAAAATATTAGCGAATTGTTGATTATTCCTATATAAATTGGCTACCTTACTGTTTGTGTCAAATGTTAAAAAGTATTATAAATTTAAAAATGGCAGTTCCTTCCTTAAGATGCTTTCATGTCTTTCTATAGTTAATGTGTATTAGTAAAGTACAAACATTTAAAACAATCCTTCACATTTTATCCAGGCTTAGGACTGCCTATGATGAATCATAGGCATGTTCATTTTTTTTGTTTTTTTTTATCTTTTTTTTTTAGCTTTTTTTTATCTATTTTTTCTGTTTTTTATCTTTGTTTTTTTGTCATTTTTTTATTTTAATTTTTTTTAGTGAAATTTTTTAATATTTGCCACGGACACCAAAAATGATTTTATAGTCCAGAGAAATAAGATTTTTCTCGTGACACATCCCCCTCCAGGCCGAAACCAAATTTTTTGAGTAGTATGGAAATCTATATTAATAAACTTTATGTTTCCTGCAGCCGATTTTGATGATATACAAATATACATAGTAATAAACAAATGAAGATAAAAAAACGGTAAATTTTCGCATTTTTCGTCTATAACCAAAAAGTTAAGCATTTTAAACAAATCTGAGAGTAAGAAACTCATAAATTGTCTAAAAAATTTCAATATGGCGTTCGCTGAATATGTCTATCCTTATTGGTTGCTTAGAAAATTGAAAAATAAATCATAAATTTTGAGTTTTAATAAATATTCATAACTTATGTAAAAATTAACTTAGAACCTTCTTATTACACAAATTCCTGAGACTTGTGGTGCTTAAATTATATTTTAAATTTCAAAGCAATTGGTCAAATAGTTTAAAAGTTATTTAATTTGTTTTATCCCAAATTCATTTTTTTTTGCAACACTTTAAGTCAGATAATTATGAGGTTACAGTAAGACTTCGGACAGTTTATGGAAGAAGAAAATTTACACTATTGACTTAATTTTAAAAAATGACAAAAAGTAATTTTTCAACAGTGTAAAATTATTTTGCAAAAACACCTCGATTTTTTGCTTACTTATAAACAATTAGAATAACTTTTTAACCGTTACCCGTAGAAAAATTATTTTTTCAGATTTGGAAAGACTGAATTTTTATACGCATTTAGAAAGAAAAATAATTGTCCTAGGACAATTAGGGACGAAGTTAGCCCCCCTTTTTTAATTCACATGTTTTTGAAAAATAATTTTGCAGTATTTAGAATTATTTTTTGTTATTTTTTTTAATTAAATTAATAGTATAAATCTTCTTCTTTCATAAACTATCCAAAGTATTAGTGTAACTTCACCAATTTCTGACTTTTAGCGTTGCAAAAAAAATTAATTTGGGAAAAACAAATTAAATAACTTTTAAACTATTTGACCAATTGCTTTGAAATTTAAAATATAATTTAAGCACCAGAAGTCTCAGCAATTCCTGTAATAAGAACGTTCTATGTTAATTTTTACATAAGTTATGAATATTTATAAAAAATTAAATTAAGATTTATTTTGCAATTTTCTGAGCAACCAATAAGGATAGACATATTCAGCGAACGCCATATTGAAGTTTTTTATACGATATATGAGTTTCTCACTCTCAAATTTGTTTAACCTTCGGAGTACGGAGATTATTTGACTTACTTAGATTACGAAGATGGGTCAAGCGTGACCCATTCTCATTTTATTTATAAGAATGTTTTAAATAGTCAATATTAATAAACAGTATCTTTAATTCAACAAAAAACAAACAAACATAACCATTATAATCCTAACTTATTGTATTTAAATTTTTTAAGATGGTTTCCCATGGGTATATAATAGTTCGCTCCGGCGGCCAGATTTTAATACCTTACAGAAAACCGGCATAGGTAAATTCGCTCCGGCCATATATTTTAATACGTATACCCGTAAACAGAGACGGCTGCGATTTACGTGTACCTACAAACATATTAAAAATATTTTTCGAAATCCGAAGACCGGGTCAGGACTGACCCGGCATCATAGATGTTACGTAGAGGAAAAACTGTAATTTGCATGTTCACGAATTATATACGAAAAAATAGACTGAAACAAATAAGGAGAACTTACGATCAATCGGATTTGTAAAAAAGTTATTTCATAAAATATTAAGAAATAAGTGAATTTCGGGTCACGCTTGACCCAGTCTTCGTACTCCGAAGGTTAAAGTACTTAACTTTTTGGTTATAGACGAAAAAAGCGAAAATTTGCCGTTTTTGATCTTCATTTGTTTATAACTATGTATATCATCAAAATCGGCTGCAGGAAACATAATATAGGTTATTATTATAGATGTCCCTACTACTCAAAACATTTTGTTTCGGCCTGGAGGGGGATGTGTTACCAACATGATATTTTTTTTCCTTATTTCTCTGAACTATTATATCACAACAGCGCTGCAATAGTTCTTTTGCACTCTTTATCCTATTATCCAGTTGAATACACATTTTCTTTCGTTTCTTATTTTTTAGGTAAGTCCGTTCTATTTTATATGAAATCGAAATATTCTGCTTTTTTTCTTAAATTTTTATGAGAATGTATATGTTTGGATGAGGTTTCTTTAACATTCTGTTTAACCGGTTGTTCCATCCTTCCACGGCATTATTTGTTCGGTGTCGGAGGCCATGGCAGTTCCACATATTCATGCTAATCACTGGATTTTCTAGCCATTCTTTAACGAAGTAATCATACAATTTTGTCAAATTTTCATCTTCCTGAGAATTAGATTGAATAATTAGCCACCCGTCTTCTATCTGCTCCAAAGGTAAGTATGCACATGCAGAACACATTCTTAAATGAAGTCTAACGTTATCGTCGTTAATGTATTGTGTTGTCAGTCCGATCAACTGAATGTTCCTCCAAAGCGACTGATTAAAATGGTAGTTGCATCTATGCAGTCTAACATCTGGGAAAACAGTTTTAAGAGCTTGAATAACAGCATCTTCAAAATCAAGCGTCACTGTTGTTGGTTTCCATCCGCCTAGATTTTTGTCAGTATTGTAAACAGCCTTCTATACGTTTTCATTTTTTTGTTTGGTAGAAGCGCATACAACACAGGAACAATTCTTGTTTCGTCGTCAGTGCTGCCCATATCAACATGCATGGTATATATTTGTGTAAACTGTTTGGAGGAGCTCCTAAATGTACCGTCGACAAAAAAATCTGTTTTTGTTGCTTTGCTTTCGAAGTCGAAAAACATAAAATTATTTCTACTTCTTTAGTGTCGTCAAAACACAAAAATTTCTGACCATCTTCTAATGTCAATATTTCCAGTGGGATATCTATTTCAATAGGCGACGCTGGTTCTGGTCCGACACCAGTTTGTAAATGTCTTGAACGACAAAGTGTAGACTTACGTGAGTCATACAAAGGAATTTCCCTTACAAAATCGAGTCCTTTTGTAAATAGTTTTTTAAACTCTTCCCTGTAAATGTCTGGGGTTGGAGTGTCTCCTTCTCGAGCTCTCTTTTTTAAAATGTACGTAGCCTTTTTTACTTCTAAGAGAGCTACATCGGGGACACAAGTATGTTGGTTGACTTCGAGTAATTCCGTCAGTTTTGTCTTCATCCTCCCTTTACAGTTGTGGTGACGTTCTTTTACACATACCCAAGTTACAACACCTTTCTTATTCTCCTATATTTTCGATAATTATATCCAGCGTGAAGAGCAGAAGGTTTTCCCTTGGTGGATTCAATCACTTCAAAATTTTCCATTAATAAAAGTTGTTACGTACTGCACTAAACAATCTCTCAAACTAACAATATACAAGCAAGCAATTTGATTTAACCCGACCTGTGGGAATGTCCACCCTCTCGAAAGAGTACATTCGGGTGTAACAGTTCATTGGGGCGAGGTGTTTTGACCCGAGTGTAAACAGGGCTTTTTCCACTCGATGGGGGTGTTCTGTACCGTCAGCTGTTCCTCTGGTTGTTGTCTTCCTTTCTTGTATAGAACCGCTTGTGTATTTTCCGAATTGATGGCTATCTTCCATTTTATACTCCATTCCTCTATTTCTTGTAGTGATGTTTGCAGGTTGGTCACTGCTATATCTACATTTCTGTGTTTGGCCGCTATCGCTGTGTCGTCGGCGTATAGGCTCATAAGGGTACCTGGTGTTCTAGGTACGTCAGCGGTGTATATCGTGTACAGCAGGGGTGACAGGACCGCTCCCTGGGGTACTCCAGCCTCCGGGTTCCCGAGTTCGTACAGGACTTGTCCTATCCGAACCCTGAAACTCCGGCCGCCCAAGTACGACGAGATTAGCCTCGTCATCGTCCCGCTGTACCCCTCATTTTGTATAAAAGCCCCTGATGCCATACTCTGTCGAACGCTTTGCTTACGTCCAGGAACGCTGCTCCAGTGTACTGCCTGTCGTTGAACCCAGCTGCTATGTACTCGGTTAATCTGAGTACTTGTAGCTCACTGGAGTGCTCTGCTCTGAATCCGAATTGAGCTTCTGGGATAATGTTTAGTCTATGTGTTTCCGCTTGCAGTCTGCTAAGAATGATTCTTTCCACTATCTTGCTGATCGCTGGAAGTAAGCTGATTGGCCTGTAGTTCTGCGGGAATGTGTGGTTCTTACCAGGTTTTGGGATCATAATGACATGGGCCATTTTCCACCTGTTCGGGAATATCTTATATCTTAGTATCGCGTTCACTATGTTTGTGAAGTATACTATAGCTTTTCTGGGCAAATACTTTAGGGCTCTGTTTGTTATTTCGTCTGGACCAGGCGCTTTCCTCGGTGAACTGTTTCTGATGTGTTCGTTGATTTCTTCCGGTGATGTTGGGGGAATGATGTCCTCTGGGTCTTCTGGTCCTTCTTCTTGTTCGTCGACTTCTTCCAGGAAGTCGTCGTCTTCGTTTTGATGGAAGTTTAGGTCGCATTCTCTTTCGAGTGTAGCCCTCATCGCCTCTACTTTATCCTCTATGGTGTATACCATGCCGTATCTTCCATGTAATGGGGGGATGGGTTTTCTGTCGCTTCTCAACATTTTTTGGAGCTTCCAAACGTTTTTCACGTTTGAGTCTAGTTCTTCCATCTCTTGTACAAAGTTGTCCCATTTTGTGCTGCGGTGGAGTTGTAGGGCCGTTTTGACCTCTCTGTTTAATATATTTGCCCAGGTTTTGTCTACTCGATTTCTTGTTCTTCTGGCTATTTGTTTCGCTCTATTTTTTTCCCTTATCAACTCTTGGATTTCTTGTGGTATGTCTTTGAACCTTCCCGTATGGATCTCGACTTCTTCCTCTGTTGTGCTGTTTCTGATTGCCTCTTGGATGATGTTTTCGAGCTCTAGGACTTTTACTTCTATTTCTTCAGGGTTATTTATAACTGGCACTATATTTATTCTTTCACTCACTATTATAGTTTCACTTTTATAGTTCGTCCACTTTGTTTCCTTTTTTGTTCTTTTCGGTGGGTTTGTCTCTTCCCATGTTCCAATTTCTAGTAGAATGGGGTTGTGGTCTGTTGATCCTTCGTCCAGCGTGATTAGTTCTGATTGTAGTCCTAGGTTTTTGGCCACAACTATGTCGATATGGGTGGGAAGTCCATTTCCTGGGAAGTGTGTTGGTTCTTCTGGGCCCATTGCATCTTCGTTATTATCTATGTAGCTATGTAGTAGTCTTCCATTTCTGTTCGTAGCTCTATCGTTCCAGTTGGGGGATCTTGCATTCAGGTCTCCTATTATGATGGATGTTTCAGCGATGTTAAGGAACGCATCTAGGTCATCGTCCATTAATGGGTGTTGTGGTCTTACGTAGGCTGATGTTATTCTGACTGCGCCTTGCCTCATTTTCACTTCTACTGTTGTTGCCTCCATGTTAACTAGTGGTGGAGTCGTGAATCTGGTGTGAGCGATTCCCTTCTTAACTAGGATGGCCGTTCCTCCTGATGTTCTAGTGAGGTCGTTCCTATATACATCGTACCCAGGAAACTTTAGGTTGAAGTTGTTTGTTAGCTTGGTCTCCTGGATTGCTACGATAACCATCTCATATCTGTTGGCGATTTCATCCATGATGTTTTGGTTCGTTGATATACCGCCCGGATTCCAGGAGCCTATCCTCAAATATCCCCTGTCTGTCAGCATTACTTCTGTGCCTCCCTGGTGCCTAGTATAACTTCTTTGACTACCCTAGTCACTATTCTGACTATGTAGTCTTCATCAGGGATCGCTGCTTGGTGTTGTTTATTCTGCGTGGCCTGGGCGTAGGTGGTGCCGGTAGCTTGTGGTCGTCTTGCTTGTGGTTGTTGCGGCCTCCTTGGTGGGGGTCTTCCCCACGTAGGGTCCTCTGTAGCTGGCTGCCTTTGCAGTTGGCACATGTAGCTTTGACTTCTTTGGCCCTGTTGCACATCTTAGTGGGGTGATCCTCACCGCATTTGACACACCTGGGATCCTTGTGGCACGCGTTCTGGGCGTGGTGGTAGCCCTGGCAGTTGAAACACTGCGTTGGTCCTGTCGCTTTTCGAAGATCCTCTACCACGACCTTTATGTGGCACAGGTTGGTTATACGCCTCGCCGCCCCCCTGATCCAGAGTAATGACGAACATAGGTAGCTGTCTTCTTGGGCCGGCTCTTGTTGACATGTTCTTTGCTGCTTGGTATTCAATGTTATATTGATCTGGTGCCGTGCGGCAGGCGTATCTCCACCCGTGCTCGTAGATGGGTGGGGCATTCCCTCGGGGCAGATTGAAGGATTCTTCTGCTGGGGGTGAAACAGCCCTCATGGCGTTGCTCGCTTGGAGTTCCCATGCCGTCGTCTCGTCTTTTGAGATTGGAGTCTTCAATTTTGGGAAATCTTCTTTTTTATTTTTTTATGTCTCTCGGATTTTCCTTAGTCTCTCCTCTGCAGGTGACTTTTTAGCTTCAGGGAGTGGCTGCGGTTTTACGACTTCAGTGACTGGCGTCTGTTGGAGATTCTGTAATAGTTCTGTCATTGTTCTCTGTTGTTCTGTCATCGTTCTTTGTTGTTATAGCAGATCATCCAATTGGGCTTGCATTTTCTGCATCGCTGTTTATTGTTGAGAGAGTTTGATTATCAATCTCTCGTTTTTGGCCTTTTGTTGGTCTCTCTGCCGTCATCGCCTCTAGCATCTTTCTCATCTCTTTTTGTTCATTTGTCTTTGGTACCTTCTCTTTCGTGTCTTCGTTGGCTTCGCTTTCTTTTGGTTTCGCTCGTTTGGTCGTCCATGGGCTCTGCTTTTGGATTTTCTCCATCCTTCTTCGCTTCTGCGTCGTTCTTCGTTTTCTCCTCTTTCTTCTTTTTGGATTTCTCCTTTTTCCTCTCGCTCCGTGGTTTCTTGAAACCATTTTCATCCGTGGATGAGCAGTCGTCTGTGTCTGAGCTTAATCCCTGAAACAGGTTTGGGCCCACTTTGCGTGAGCCCTCATAGATTGGCGGGGATTGCGCCAAGAATCGGGGCTGTGATCGAGCCCTAGCTCGATCAATCGTCTGGGGTTGGGGGCGAACGGTCCTAATATTGACGAAGCCTTTTTTTCTGCCGACTGGCCCGACTTCAGGGTTGGCTCCCTGCACCAAGCGCGGTAGATCGGGATACGGGTTCCTCTTGCGTTTCTCAATCTACTGACCTAGGGGCCGGGGCTGCACGATGTAGGTTTCTAAAGAACTACACCTTGCAGTGTCGAGGTACAATGTTTTAAATTGCACCCATCCCTTACGGAGGCACAGTAGATATCCCGTAGCGGGCTCGCGTCGAGCCCGCTAATTCTTTTTCTGCTAGCCGATCTCTAGCTGTGGCGTCTCAGAGAATCCAATAAAATCAAATTCCCTCAGTTTCACCACATCCAGCCGATCGACCTTTGCCTCTCCTTCTTACCTAAGGCTTAGAAGTGCACGACTTCGCTATCACGCTTACATTCGTGATTGAATGAAAATTCCTGCTAGTCGTACAACTTCTTCCACCGTTGGCTCCTTGTCGTCTTCTCGCCTCGGAGAGTGAAAACGCTCAACTGCTGCCTCGCTTACATTCAAGGCAGGACTGAAAAGTCCACAGTCGAGCTATCCCTACTCCTCGTTACCTTCTCTTCGCTGCTGCTTCTCTGCTCCGCTTGCACGCGTGTTACCAGTCCAGTGGTCGGCACCAGACTAACAATATACAAGTAATATGCATTTGTTTTTATATTTAGATTTTGGATAATTCTCCCCCCAACCTTTATAATTAGGCAAATACAAACTTTCCAAAAATCCGTAATGAGGGAATTATTGTGGTTTAGTTATTACTGTTTTCATTAACTATTGTTCGAAATATAGATAAGCGGATTAAAATATTTCAATAGGGTCGACCGGGCCTGCTAATAACTCGGGTGGTTACTAATTTACGACCGTCTTACATTTCTAGCTTTTAAGTAAAATGTCTGATCGCAAGTGCAACGTTACCTGCCAAAATATTTTGGATTGACCGCTTTTGCAACGAAAACTACCTTGACCGCATATGCAACGACCGCATCTGGACCTATTTCAAAACAGGACCCTACAGTTCTTAATCCGTTGGCACAGTCACAAGTAAGGCGCAAAATATCTCCGTACCCAATTGAATTAGGTTGGTATTCGACATAACATTAATTTGTAGGTCTTACTATTTATGTGTGTTGATCTAATTAAAATTTTAATGATATTGGGTTTCATCCTGACATACCTACTCAAAATTGATATTATCATTGTCGTCAATCAGCTGGGCTAAGTAGCAAATGACTCGACCTACCTGGTAGGTCCCTGAAAAAATACTTTTAGATCCCTTTCATTCATCTCTGGAAAATCTTCAGATTCCTGAGCTGTTAGTTTTACCGCAGTAGTGGGCCACCTCGACTCTATATCTTTCTCAACTTCTAATGCTAAATTATTTTCCTTTAGCATTTCCTTTCCTTAAGCATATACCAAAAGTGTTATTGAGAAAACATGCAATCTTAGCATATAAGCCAGCTTTTGGTATAAGTTTATTGCCCAATTTCTGGTGGAGGAGCTTGTATTTTTTCTAGGGATGCCATGAATTGCCTCTGTGACAATTATACCTTTTTCCTTTAAGGCAGGCATAAGAACCTTGAATCCATGACTTTCTAGGTAGGGTATCACATCCCTAAAACCTCTAACCACGATGCAAATATCACCTTCCTTCATGATAGTTCTTATACCAACTTGATCATGCATTACTTTTCTCATAATAGTTGCGTCGTTTTCGGTCACTAAAAAAGGACCAGGGAGATCTACCACGAATCAGTCAGTAGTACAAATACTGAACGGTTTTAACACTGGACACTTGTTCTGAACAAAATATGACTTGCGTTGATAATCATTATTTTTTATTTTTTTGGATGACGTAAATATGTTCCATCAAAAATCAAAGCAAGTTCATCCTTTAAATTGAAAAGCTTTTTACACAAACTGACGCGGGGTTTCTTATTAAATCATCCATTTAATAAATCGCATCCTATACTAAAATCATAAAAAAGATGCACTAGAAATAAACAAATCAAGACACTTGAATGTTACAAGGAGCACTCCCTAATCATGATTCACAATGTATAAACATTCTAAGTCATGATTTGGATTGGTAAAATGTATGTACATTCTAAATCATGATTTGGGAGTGCTCCTTCTAACATTCAACGTGTCTTGGTTTGGTTATTTCTAGTGCATCTTTATTGTGATTTTAGTACACAAGAATTGGTTATATTATATATATTTAAATTAGAACTGGATAATCAAAAAATAATCTTATTTTATATGTTTTCAAATTAAAAAATGAAATAAGTTTCAGATTTTTGTGAATAGTCAAACTCATTTTTTTTAAAATAAGTTTTACCAAAATATTTTGGAGTAAAATGTATCACGTATAAACACTAGACTAAACAAGTAAAAAGGGTCATGTATAAACTAGATTATATGCTTAAAATATGAGAGAAAATGTCAAAAAAATAGCGTTTGTTGTATTTTGAGCATGTTTTAGTATGAAAATGGCAAACCTGATCATGTTATTAGAATTGAAGACATGAGATGATAAAGGTGCCATGTCCACTTTTTCAGATATTGAGTAATTGAAGGAAACGCGTTTTCACTTATATGTTTTTTTAATAAATTTTATAAAAATTACCAATATCTTATTAGATTAGAATCGTTTTGTACTTTTTTATATAATATTTTTTTTTCTAGAATTTAAACTTTTTTAGTAATTTTAATTTTAATGGACATAGCACCTTAATCAACCAACATTTTATGCAGATGTTGGTATAAACTTGAGTAGAGAAAGGTGTTATGTCACCTATGTTGTATTTAAATTTTAAAAATATAATAAAAAAAACTATTAAATAATCTGGAAATTAAATTTTATTTGCAGATTAACAAAAGCAAAGTAAGATACATTAAACATTTATAAACAAAGACACAGAAACATTTAAATTTAACATGAATTACGTTTTTTCTTAGGGTTTTTCAAACATTCTTCTAAAACAATATCATAATACCATTTATACTCTGCTGGAATAAACTTAAGTTGTTCTTGTAGATTTGAAATTTTTTCAGAAGTCAAACCACCGCATTTAGGTAACTTTTGTAAAACAACTTGATTACTTTGTACTATCAGTTCTCTTTTTTTTGTAAGTCAACTTCCATAAATAGGGAAACGGATCTAACCTAGTTTTGTAAAAGTATTTTCCAAAACAACTTACTCTTAGCCACTTCACTTTATCTCGAAAATTTATTTTTTGGTCAAGACTATTAGTGAATCTTTTGTTTAAATGAAGTTTTGCAGGTAGAGTTTCAAAGCAATAAAAAAAATGTTCCATGTTAAGGCACACACTTTGTTTGGTACTCGCAGATCTAATAATTTCCCGATATTGGTCTGGTATATAAATATTCTGATGTTTTCTAAGAACCTTTTCTATTCTTCTAAAGTCTCTGTCAGAGTCAAGGTAACTGTGACCAACTTCGGGAAATTTATGGTCAATGATCTTAAATATTTTATTTAATATTAGGTATTGAAAAAGGTTAATAATGGAGAAGTTTTTGTTTTGTCCCCCACATTGATCTGGCCAAATTATTAAATGATCAATTTGGGGATTTTCTTCTTTAAGAAGCAGACAAAATCGTAGCAAACAACTTGCTATTTTATTACTTCCCCTATTGGCAATATCCTCAGTCCATGTAAAAAAATAGGACTTATTACCAGAACTGGTTAAACAGTGGACTACAAAGTTGTATAGCCACATTTGTCTTAAGTAAAAAGATTTTGACGTTGATAGCTTTGGCAAAGGCATCGTTTGTTGAAGATCCATTGTTATGTAACATTTCTCTTTGGAAATTTTTACTGCTTCGCGGTCAACTTTCTACTGCGCAAAAGCAAGTTGAAAATTATTCGAGTGCTCTAAAGAGTTCTCTCCAGCATCGCATAAACTGCAAGTATCACTTTTTGGTACACCAAAAGATAACTTAAACCTTGTTTCAAATATAATATGTCTGTAAAAAGAGGCCTTTACGAAATATTTAGTTTCGAGCTTTTTTGTTTGACAATCCTCTATATACAGTTGATGAAATCGGTTAATATTTAGTAAAGGGGAAAGGTATTTTTTATGTGGATTTTTAGTCCTAGAATAATGTGATTCTTCTGAAGGAAACTGCTTGATATGATTTTCAATGCAGTTTATTACTTCATCGGATATTTTTTTTGGATTTTTGTGATGCCCTTGCTTATGCATTACCTGGCCAGATTTTAAGTCATTTTGAGCTTTAAAGACTTTTTTTCGCCCAATTCGGTATAAAGAGCAGAAAGCATCTTTACACACTAGTGTATTTTCTTTATCACACGTAATAAAATATTTAAAGCTGTAAGCTTTCGTTTTTATATTTTTACGAGGGCGGTGACGATTAACTTCCTGCATCTTAATACTTTTAAAAATTAAAATATTTTTGGAATTTGTATCTAGCTTATAAAATTTTCTTAGAATTTCTTCTCTGCTTGCAATACTAAACTTCTCAGTACAGTTTAGTCTACATTTTTCTTTACACAGTAAATCTCTTTTAATTGTTTTTCTTCCATCACTTTACCAGTCTTTTGAGAAATATATTCTTTACCTTGTTGTCTTAACCTTGCAGCTTTATTTCGTTTCCAATTATCAGGTTTCCGGACTCTTTTTTTAGTTATTTTTAAAACTGGTTTAACAATTTCTCTTCTACTTATTTCATCGGCAGTAACATGGAATTGCTGGTTATGGTCTTCTATACGTATTTCCCGAGGTATTTCCTCCTGCACTTCGTCAATCCTATCCGGGGTTTCCCTGCTGTTTGTCGGAACCTTAAAAATATCTTAGTTATTTATTAAATTTATACTTATTTCTAATTTCTATTTTTATTTCTTAATCTTAACTTTTTTTAGCTTTACCTTTTTAATTTCTTGGTTATCAGAAAACATTTTACGTTTGACTCTATCAACATCCGGATATTTGTTTATGAGACTCGTCGAATAAGAAATATTTGAGTTATCAGAATCCTCTTCTGAATCTTCTTCACTGGAAGGGGAATATTCGCTGCCTGATGTAACACTTTCATCAGTACAATTATCCATAGAGTCTAAAAATTTAATTTATGTACATAGGTAGGTATGTATGTAATAATAACTCAAGTAATGTATATTATATCTATATTTTTTTTAATAAAAAATTAAATCGCAGAGGGGTAAATTGTTATTAAAAAGAGATGATTAATTAATAAAGGTAGTAAAAAATTTTTTAATATGCTTACCTGCTTTAGAGTTGACCTTCTTTTGAAGTCCACTAGTGCTTGGCTGCTCCAAAATCACCGCATTGGTATTGACCTCTAGAGAAGTACAAACTACAGTTTCTATCTACAAAAAAATTCTCTATTCAGACTTACCTTTATTTGAAACACATATTTTCTTGTTTTTTACTAATTCTAACATTCTTTTACTTCTCGAACCCATGTTGAAAGATGTGATAAACAACAAACATAACCTTAAAATGTCACATGGCACCTACCATGTAAATAAAACTTTCCCACTATCTAGTGGATAAAGGTGCTATGTCCGTGAATATGGACATAGCACCTTTATCTAATAAAAAAGGGTACTTAGTCATAGGACATAGTACCTTTATCAATTAAAATAATCCTTATTATTAACAATTTAAGAATCTTGAGTTATTCAGGGGTTGTATTACGACTTTAGGTAACCAAATATACAAATAAGTCATTTTTTGAAAAAAATGGACATAGCACCTTTATCAACTCATGTCTTCAATTATAAATAACAAAGAGGATATCAGAAATCGTTATTTATTGACATGCAATTAATTGACATGCAGTTTATGTGAAAAATATGGGGAAGGGGAGACATCAAATAAGTGTTTTTTTCTTCGAATTGTGAGGAAGTTCCGGGGAGAAAATGACAAATCTAACCTTGCCATTCAAAAGAACGAAAAAAAAAATACAAGAAAATGTAATTATTTGGAAGTTTGCAAAAAATGACGTAAACAACCAACAAATTTTTTTTGAAATTCAAAAATTTTTTCTGGACTCAATTTTAATCTAAAAAATCTGAAAAAAATCAGTATGATTTTGGGCATAACAGTGTATGTTCATAATTTTTTCAGATATTTTAAAGTAAAGGATCGCTCAGTAAACGCTAAAAATATGACGGGGGAACACCAAAAAATGGGTTTTTTTTCGAATTTTGAGGAATTTTCGGCGAGAAAATGGCAAATCTGCCTCAACCATTTAAAAGAATGGAAAAAAATACACTAAAAATAATTATTTCGCAGCTAGCCAAAGATTACCTACATAACCCAATTTTTTTTTTTAATTCAAGAATATTTCCTGAGCTCAATTTAAATCCAAAAAATCTAGAAAAAATCAGTATGTTTTTGGGCATAACAGTGTACGTTCATAAATTTTTTCACATTTTTTAAAGCAACGGATCGCTCAAAAAAATTTTTTTTCGAAAAAAACAACTTTTTTACGATAGGGGATACCTGGGTCCACACAGGAAGCTAAAAATTTGGTTGGGTGAGTTTTTAAATATGTACTTTCGATTAGAGTAATGGGAGTAATGGGAATTTGAGGTTGGTTCATTTTATGATGTTTTTTAGCCATAAATAATGTTCATGCAGTCTTAAACGTAATACATATTCATGAAAATACATTTCTAATGGTATACCGTACGGAACGCTTGGTGCAAAATTGAGCGAGTTAAGATTTTGCTCGAGATAAAAAAATACGATAAGAAATTTTGTTTTACAGTCAATAATAATAAATAAGCATTTTACATTTCATCCAAGTTATCACAACGGCCATTATGACCCTTTACCTTATACTTTTTGAACGGATAAGCGGAAATCGACGTATGGCCCACCGATTTTGAATAGTGAGTTATGTTGTAATGCTTATCTAAGAAAATGCGATGTATAAAGCCTCTGCGGCATCCTGTAAATAAATTTTATATAAATATGTTGTTTATAAGGGCAAGAGTATTGAGAAAATGATGTTCGTACAACATTTGGTCAGTAATTGTCATGGGTCTGTTTGGCTCAGTGTGTCCCTGCGAAGCTATGGGTCCTTCTGTTAACGTATCAGTGATGGTATTTGCTTGGTTCAGCGTGTCTCTGCTTAGCTCTGTGCCCTTTTGTTGGCGTATCAATTATGGTGTCTGCTTGGCTCAGCTTGTCTGTGCATACCTCTCTGGCGTTCTGCTAACATGTCAATTGTGGTGTCTGCTTGGCTCAGCGTGTATCTGATTATCTCGGTGCCCTTCTGCTAGCGTGTCAGTTATGGTGTCTGCTTGACTCAGCGTGTCTCTGTATACCTCTCTGGCGTTCTGCTAGCGTGTCAATTGTGGTGTCTGTTTTTCTCAGCGTGTCTGTGCATACTTTTGCGCCCTTCTGTTAGCGTCTCAGTGATGCAGACTGCCTACCTATCCTTATCTAGGTAAGCGTATTTAGCGTCTTTGTAAGTAGAAGGTCGAAATTTTGTATTAGCTTGGTTAGTTGCAACTATAGACAACAATATTTTGAACTTTGACCGTGTTAATGCCGCATGTGTGAAATAATACTTTTACCGTAACATATTATACGTGGTGTACTAATACAAAATATGACGATTACAACTCTTTCAACCCTTTGAATAGTTGTGTATTAAAAACGGTGGCTTTTTGGACAAAAAGTATTAAGACTTTTTTTATAGATAATTATCTAATCTACAATTCTTGTTAGAACTAATTTTATGATAAAAGTTACCGTTTCGCTGAAAATCACTAAAAACCATATTTGGTGACCTTTGTCCCCGCGTAAATTTTTTTGCTCGCTTCAGATTTATGAGGACTTTTTAGATTTCATCTACGATGGTATTTTGAACAATAGTGCCAATTTTCAGCTGGGTGGTAATTATTGAACCCTCACTCCTATTTTTGAGTCTAACTAGACCGGTCTATATTAGTACAAAGGTTCTCGTAATCTCGAACGGTTTCGTGGGACATAGTCTGGTTTAGTCCGTTGAAACCGTTTTAGTAAACTTTGAAAAGTTTCTTTTTTTGGTTGTTGTCTATCAGGAAATTGCTAATGATAAATTCTAATTGGTGGTAGCATATTTTTGTTACACTTTTCCAGCAAAAAAACATATTAATCAGTTCTTCCTTAGAAAAATTCATCTTAGTACTAGTAGCAAAGCAACTGGAACTGGAACTTAAAAAAGGGTCTAATATCGAACTTTTAAACTTACTAGACTATACAGAGATAAGCGCGCTAATAAGCGGCAAAATAATGCAAAAGGTGGAAAACATAATACATTGTGAGGTAAAAAGAGAAACTAGTAAAGGTGAAAATTATCGATATAAACGTATAAATTAATATTACAGTACATAGTTTCCCACCTTTATACGTATCGGAGGTGTATGACTGTGACTCTGACAGGAGAATTTCTTAAAGTACTCCTGTCACAGTCGTCTAAAGGTGCGAAACTATGTAATTTAATGTTAGTTTATACGTTTAAATCGATAATTTCCACCTCTACTAGTTTAATTACAATGTATTGCACAATGAATTATGTTTTCCATCATTTGCGTTATTTTGCTGGTTATTAGCACGCTCATCACTGTATTAAAAATCATTTGAACCTAAAGAGGTTGTACAATTATTCTACAAAGTGTGAATATTGCTTCAAAATTATTAAAAAAACAAACGTAATTATCTTTTCAAAACGAATTTATACCTCCAAAAATATCCAGGGTTCACCCTGTCGATACCGGTAATCTTGTCAATTTTTAAAAATATTTTTAAATTGTGGTTCTATCTATGCTCCAACTATTACTTAAACTTTTTTTTTCGTAACTCTTACGACAAAGGAGTAAATTGGACTTCCTCGCACTAATGCCGTACCGTATATACATTTTACATACAGAGTTGGGATAAAGTATGGAACCAAGCAAATATCTTTGAAAAGGAAAGAACAATATTTATGAAACTTTGCATGCAAGAACAGTGACGCAAAAGGCATCTGATGCCATATTTTTTGATACTACTCCACTTCCGGTTTCACTGGAAATACCCTTAACTTATTTTCTTTAAATGAGACACCCTGTATATTTTTGCAGATTTTAAAAGAACTTGTTATTTTTAATTCATACATACCAAGTTTGGAAGAAAAAACTGTTAAAACAAGAAATAAATCTCTTTAGAGTTACAAAATAAGTTAATTTATTTACGTCAGACCAATGATATTAAAAATAAAAAAAAATAAATTTTAAATGTTGAAAATGTTTGCTGTTCACCTACTGACAACGTGCAAGCCTATAAATAAATTCAATAATTATTCATCAATTATTATTCTTTGTCTCAAATTTTGCAAGCAGGTTGGTCGCCTAACGTAAACACGTAATTTTAGATAACCCAAAGAAAAAAATCTAACGGGTTGAGGTCCGGAGAACGAGCGGGCCACTCTATGAATCCTCTACGTCCAATCCATGGATTTGGAAAATTCACTTCCAATAAATGAAAATTCACCATAACCTATTATCATTAATACTTCAATACGATATTTTCCACTTAAATGAACCATTTTTAATACAACTTATTTCTGTCAATTAGTTCAGTAACAGTTTTACCTACTATACTAAATTCAAATAAGTCATGCAGTGCATGTATACAACAATTTTAGTCTACAGTATAGATGGTACTCGTTTATTTCGTATTACGTTGTATTAATAAAAAAAATTATCTACAGACACTTTTTAACAAATTTTCTCCACCAAATTTGGTATGTGTGAATTAAAAATAACAAGTTCTTTTAAAATCCGCAAAAATATATAGGGTGTCCCATTTAAATTAAATAAGTTAGAGGTACTTCCGGTGAAACCGGAAGTGGAATAGTAACAAAAAATATGGCAACAGATGCCTTTTGCGTCACTGTACTTGCATGCAAAGTTTCATATATATTGTTCTTTTCGTTTCAAAGATATTTGCTTGGTTCCATACTTTGTCCCAACCCAGTATAGATAATTCATCCAGCCTGACATTGGAAATAGGAGCAATCTCCAAAATATATTCAAACTGTTTGCTAATCTTTAAAGAGAAATATACGAAGAAGAATAATAAGTGCAATAGGAATGCTAATTAGATAATACCATATATGTAATTTCAAGCTGTATGAGAAGTACAAAAAAATGTAAATAGTAGGGAAATAAAATCTTTCAAAAACATAGGTAAATGGGCTAGACATTTGGCAAAATTCGGAAGAAAGCTAGCGCGCAACGCCATTGGTTTGACAAGGTTGACAAAGTTTGATGGTGAATGCGAACTAACTTGCTTTCACTTTATCTCTGATACCTCGAGTTATTAATAGCTGACAACTCTAATTTTGCAGCGATTTCTTCACTGGCAAGCTTATATCATCGTATTAAAAAATTAGCTTTAATTTGATATAAAAAACATTAATCTACATAATGAACGATTTTTTTTTAAACGCATAACTATTAATTTAATCAAAACCATTTTTTGCTGGCAACTATTTGCTGGCAACCTGTTATCAATGTATTTTCGTGTTATCAATGTATTCTCCTATTCTTGAATTTTTATAAAAATGCGATTTTAATTAACTTAATTATGGACGTAGTGATTCTGCAGTGGGATCTCGTACTATATCAAATAACAATAACACGTAATATTTAAAACTAGTAACAAACTCATACTAAAATAAATACCTTTTCGTATCCATAGAAGCACTTTATATTCTGTCAGATACACAATTAATTTTGTCCCTGTAAAAGTTGTAGCTGTAACTGTAAATAAGTTTATCTCCCCAGTAATCTTGCTTTTCTAAATATATTTGTCAATTTAATCCAGGTCGTTGTTATTAATATTTAATTTTGTTTCAGTATTACACTCCAGCTAACCAGATTGCGGGGGGTAATGAGCAAGACCAACCTCATACAAACACCCACACACAAGTCTGATCATGTAGGGAAAATTGGTAAATAATTTTATATTATGTAACTATGTCTTGTTACTAACGAAATCAAAACGTTTGTTAATCAAGTAAAATATATGAAGTATGTAAGTTAAACTCATGCAGAAGAAATTTGCTCAATAAAATACACATAGTTTCAAAATTTCCCACATACATCACTCCTGATGTTTACGATTTTTACATTTTTATAAATTCGTATTAAGCCCGCCGCAATACGATTTTGTCGAATGCTATAAAATTGAACGTAATTTAATCATATATTTGCACCACTTGACCAAATCGGCGCGATTTGACGGTAGACAAAGAAGTCGGTGCAGCAGTACGACAGAGATTGTTCATAAATTTGATCATGTGGATTGTGCAAAAAAAAAAATTATACATACATAATCGTTCCTCTTCTAGGTATAGAGGGAGGCGCTTCTAGCCTTTGATAAATTTTCTCCATGCTTTTCTGTCCTTTGCCATTGGTGTTTCTTGACAAGATTTGCACTTATTTTGTAATATATTAGCTATGTCGCTGTTCCACTCTTTTATTGATCTGGCTCTTCTGTTTTCCCTATTGATTAATCTTTCCTTGCTGGCAAATCGTGTTATCTGACCGAACCATGCTAATTTATTCTCCTTTATTGTTTCAAGTGACGGCTTGATTTTAAGTCTATTGTAACTGTACTCTCTAGTCTCTTATTGAGATCGTCCTCTACGTCTACGCTTCCTCTGTTATGTATTACTTTCCTAGGTATTTTTGTACAAGTTGAGTCCGCGAATCTTTACCCGTGCGTCATCATTTAAAGCATACGAATTAAGTCGATGATAAGTCGAAAATTGAAATTTACTAAACGCAACAGCAAGTGACAGTAAGTGACTTGCTGTTGCGTTTAGTAAATTTCAATTTCCGACTTATCATCGACTTATTTCGTATGCTTTAAATGATGACGCACGGGTAAAGATTCGCGGACTCAACTGTATGTTTGTTTGATTTATTTTTTGTTGATCTATTCCCACTTCGATTTGGTCATTTGCGTGTTTTTTCCTCGTTATTTTAATTATCTGTGTCTTCTCCTTATTTACATTTAGGTTTTATTTTTTTGCTTCTGAGTTCCATTTTTCTCAATTATGCTTCAGTTTTCCTGCTGTTTCGGCAAAAACCACTACTGCTGTTTCGGAAAATAACACTATGTCATCTACAAATACGCATATCTCTACATTTATCATTTGAATTATATTCCATTTTATACAGTATTTTTTAAAGGTTTTCTTATATTTTTGCACTATGTCATCTATTATATTTATAAAAACTATTGGGCTTAAACTATCTCCTGGTCAAAATTCTTGCATTGTTTTAAATGATTAAGATTGAATATTTTGTGGTTAGGTATTTATTGTTTTTCTATATGTACTTTTTGTTGCATTTATCAGGTCTTCGTTTAGTTGTTTCTTTTCAAGCTCTTCCATATAGTTTTTTCTTCGATTTAATCAAATGCTTTTTCCATGTCTATAAAACTTACGCATAATTCTTTATTTTTCTTTAGGGCTTTTCTATTACCTGTTGCATAGTGAAGATATTAGGGTCTTGTATTTTATGCGGTTTTCTGAATCGGCTTTGTACGTCATGTAGTTTATTATGTTATATTTCTATCCTGATTTTCCTTTCTATTATTATTTCATATGGTCTTGCTGCGACAGATAAAAGGGATATGCCTCTATAGTTCTGGCAGCCTCTTCCGTTCCCATTTTTATGTACAGGTACGATTATTGCAATTTGACCATTCTCTAGGCAATATTTTTTCTTCCATATTAGATTAAGGATGTATAATAGTCTTTTTTTTGCCGTTTCTCCTATATATTTCAACATCTCTGGACTAGCTTCACCGCTTTCAGGAGCTATTCTATTCTTTATCTTTCCTATTGCTTCCTCTAATTCTTCTTTTTGTGTAGCTTCTGTTTTCTCAGTGCTGTCGTCTGCTCCGCCAATTGCGTTGTTTTCATTTTCATTTGATTTTGCTTGCTATCTATTCATCAGTTCTTCGAGATGTTCTCTCCATCTTTACATTATATATCTGCCATCGGTTAATATTTTTCCTTTCTTGGTCATTATTTGTTTTAGATTTATTTATTTGTTGCGCCGTCGCGGGTTTTTAGTGTTCTATTAAATAATTTGACATTTTTTACTGTAGGTATATTGTATCTTTCATATTTTGGATGCATTTGTCTTGTAAGTATTCTTTCCACAATTTCTTCTTTTCTTTTATTTCCATTTTTACCTCGTGATTCCACCATGGTGTCCGTTTTATTTTTCGTAGTTTCTTTGCTGCATTTTTCATAGCATTTCTAAACTTTTCCCATTATTCTTCTACTGTTTCTGTTATTTCTCGTTCATTGTCCGTTTTCTTCTCTAATTCTTCTTTGCATCTAATTTTTGTTGATTCTTCCTTAGTTTATGTATTCTAATGATTTCTTTGTTTTTGATATCCTTACCTTCAATGCTTTTTATTTCTTTTCCTTTGCTGTTAAATGTAGGTTACAGTAGGTAGTAATCACTGCATATTTCATAGCTTCTTCTCACCCTTAGGTACGTCTCTTATCCAGCTCATCTCTGCTTTTTGCACTATAGTATAAAGTATAGTCAATAATTGATTGCACTGAGCACGAATTTCATTAGAGCACGAATTTCACGACGGTGATGGTCTGCGTGGTACCTGGTGCCCATGGTGGACTCGTCGCCTGGAGTTTTATGTTATAATCATTCAGAATCAGTTAATGACCATTACTCATCATCAATGATCGTAACATAAAACTCCAGGCGACAAGTTCCATCCTGGGCACCAGGTAACTTGAAAACCATCGCCGACATGAAATTCGTGTTCAGCTACGCCCAAAACTCCCCGAGTAATGAATATCGACTGATTTTGAATCACTATAACATAAAACTCCATGCGACGACTTTCACTCTGGCTTCATCAGATACCTCAGAGATGACCGCCATCATGAAATTCGTGCTCAGTATCTCCCAAACCCCCGAGTAATGGTTATTGACTGATTTTGAATGATTATAACATAAAAATCCAGGCCACGTGTTCCACCCTGGGCACCAAGTACCACGGGGACCATCGCCGTCATGAAATTCGTGCTCAGCGACCACCAAAACCCCCGAGTAATAGTTATTGACTGATTTTGATTATAACATAAAACTACAGGCGACGAATTCCACCATAGCCACCAGATACCTCCTAGATCATCGTAAATATGAAATTCGTGCCAGAGACCCCCAAAGCCCCTGAAAAATAGTTATTGACTGATTTCGAATGATTATAACCTTAAACTTCTGGCTACGAGTTCCACCCTGGGCACCAGTTACCTCGGAGACCATCGCCGTCATGAAGTTCGTTCTCAGCGACCCCCAAAACCCCCGAGTAATAGTTATTGACTGTTTCTGAATGATTATAACATAAAACTCCAGGCGACGAGTTCCACCCTGGGCACCAGGTAACTTGAAGACCATCGCCGACATGAAATTCGTGCGCAGCGACTCTCAAAACCCCTGAGTAATGGTTATCGACTGATTTTACGTGATTATAACATAAAACTCTAGGCGACGAGTTCCACCCTGGACATTAGGTATCTTGAAGTCCATCGCCGAGATGAAATTCGTGTTCAACGACCTCCAAAATCCCCAAGTATAAAAATTGAACTCATTTCCTTCAGTATTTCCTGAGTTATAAATTTTTTATTTTCCATCTCTTTGAGATGCATTTTGAATGAATTTTTCTTATGGAAATTTTCAGCTGGAGGAGATCAGTTTAGTTCACAAACTTTCCTGACACTCTCATGAATCGAGTGCAAGAAGTTGCATGGCGATTCATCTTACTGCACAAAATTCCTAGGTTTTGGACTTTTTAGTGCTTCGTTGCTTGGTCTATAACAGTTCAACGTAAGTATGCTAATCCATTCGAAAGTAATTTCTCCAATCATCTGGATACATTCGCAATTCATCTAATAAATGTACATGACTGTACGTACCTATGTCTTTTCAGCAACCAATCTTTGCATCACCAGCTATACTTCTTGAATTTTTTTTTGGTTTATTATCGGTTACACAAAGAGCAAGAGCTTCTAAAAGTAGATCGTTATCTAACATGTTTCTGATTTGAAAGTAAAACTCGTACGTGTGTGTTCTAATTCGATTTTATTGTACTGCAATTGCATTCGACAAAGTCGTTACTGCGGGGTTGGAACGTGAGTGGCGGGGTTTAGTGTAGGAAACAGAGGTTGAACTTAACAAACTGGACACAAGTTCGGTTTTATTTTTTTCCAGTATGACCAACGGGTACTTATTATGACGCCAACTTTTTCTTAAAAAATTTCTCCCCGAACCCCCCCTTTCATCCCTTTAAATGGTCTAATTTGTGGTTTTTGCAAAATGTAGCTCTTCCTGCACGTTTTGCAAAAAATTTCTTTAATGGAAGTATGAAGAGGACCCACAATTTTGTACAATTTATTTCCCGACAGCATCACCCACTGTTTAGCGGCGGTGTCGCCCCAGATTTGACAAGTTTTTAAAAAAGATTTAAAAAAAATTTATATTTTTCCCTAACTGTAATGGGAATCACGAAGAAACCCTGCGGCAGTTAATCACAAATGAGTTGCTTATTTTTTTGATATAGGTTTTATTTAAGGGCAATTGCTCATTTGTCAATTACAGGGTGTTACATTTAAAAAAAAAACCCATACCATCTGAACGGCTTATGCTAGAGTAAAAAAACTTTCAGCGATTACCCACGTACTGGTGTTATTTACAAATTTGTACAATGCACCCCCATTTTTTCCCGGAAACACCAAAAAAATGAGAATTAATAAAGAAAGTGGTTTTCTTGGAATCCTTCACACGCCATGCCCTTTATTAACATGCTACATATATTATTTTGTGCACGTTCTTAATACCTATGCATGGGCACCAAAAGTGATTTCTTGGTGCAACCCCTGTAGCAAGAAAAAAATAAAACGGGGTTGAAAACAATTTTTTTTTTCGATTATTAACCCATATAGGCATATGCTTCATCAATAGGGTTTTTCATAAATATATATAATTACTGCAACATCCCTACGGAAATTTCCCCTATCCCTGAAAATTTGTTTGGCTAACAGTTTTTTTTGGTTTTTACGATTTTCTCATTACCTATGCGTTTTTTTTAAACAAAATTTATACAGAATTAATAATAATAATAATATTAATGGAGTTTATTTTTAGCAAATAATTGTACATACAATAAACTCAGTTACAACTTGTTCGTGAGGGTTAAATTTTGATTATATTAAACAACACTATTAATTTTAAAATTTACAAAAAGGGATCAAATATATTTTTTTTCTACGACCGTTTAGTAATATGCCCATTATTCGCTATTTTTGAATAGATAATAACACCCATTACTTTACCCGTGAGTAATAGTTCATTACTCACGGGCTGAAGTTACTCACGGGTCATTACTCACGGGTTGAAGTTAGATTCAAGTGGTGCAATGCACTTTTAATATACCTATTAGCAAGTAAACTTACACAAACTTGTTTCTTTAATAAAATAATTATTGTAATTTATATCAGCAATTAAATTCGAAAAATTTTAAAGGATTTTTAACTGTAACAATGGGTTAGTATATGTATTTTTTCTACGATCGTGCAAAAATGTCTACTTTCGCGCACGCATTTTAGTTTAGAAAATTTCACTTTTCCGCACGCATGTTATTTTCCGCCCGCGTGTTACTTTTCCGCACGCGGTTTTTACTTTTCCGCACGCGTTAATTTACATATGTTAGTATGGCCTTAAAGTAATTATAATACATGCAATAAACTAATATTTAGATATTATTTACTAATTTATTTCAAATATATCTTATTGTGTTCCTGTTTTAATGAAATTAACGCGACAATTCGATGAAATAAAATTATTTTGACATAATATTCGAAAGTCAAATCGGTAGACAATAACAGTCGTTTTGAATCATCGTCATGGAAACCAAGATCGTCGTCATGCTAACTAATTATATTGAAAGTTTGATTTTGACAACCTTGTCAAAGAATTAATTTGTGTATGTATTTTCATATTAATTAAATTAATTGATTAAGATTTGGTAATTTTTAAAGACTCTTAGAAAAAATATTGTTCCTAACTCTTGCAGAAACTCTCTTTTCCGCACTCGACTGCTTGCCGAACTCCCGCTTCGCGTCGTTCGGCAAACTGCAGTCGCGTGCGGAAAAGAATGACTTTCTGCACTTTTTAGGAAAATAACTATTTTACATTTAAATTTCAAGATTTGACATTTTAAGATTGACGTCATTAAAAGGTAAATAAACAATCGGTATTAATTTCGTAAAAGGACTTACGGATATGAAATTTATATCAATGAATTCTGTTTTACTTACTGTTGATTGTACAATAGATTTTTATTGAGAGCACACGTTCTTTTTCATGTAATTGCGTTAATAGTACATTGTTTACCGGGTAGGAAAAGCTTAACATTCCTGGACGACTGTGAAGATTGCTAAGTCGAGGCGCAAGCCGAGACTTAGTAACACAGAGTCCAGGAATGTGGCTTTTCCTACGAGGTAAACATACTATTTTTCCGCAAATCGTTTAAAATTCGACAGATATTGATTGATTTAAAAAAAACGCGATAATTTTATTCCCAAATAAATGGTGCTTTGAAATTCCTAATAAAATTACTTGGGTTACTATGGAAACGTATTGAGGTTGAATTGTCAAACTTGACAATGTTTTCTATCATTTCTGTAGAACACTAACAACTGTACGGAAATATCATTTCCTTACAGTAAGGAAATGATATTTCCTTACAGTAAGGAAGTCCTGACTTTTTCTTCAAGAAATTTTGACAGGAATGTCAAAATTTCCTGGCGATTTGCGGAAAAATATATATCCTATTTTTAAAAGCCACCGCCATCGGCGATTCCATGACACTATTAATGACAACTGTCAACTGTTTGATTGTTTCATAAGCTCAAGAAGGGTAATTCTAACAGGGTTTCCATAGTTATATAAAATATGTTTTCTTATGAAAAATAAAATCTTTCGATTTTAAATAATGTTAGTAGTTGATAATTATGTTTTTCTAATAATCCAAATAAAAAAGGTCGTGGAAAAAGTGTAGTATTCTATTTGCATGTAATGGCTATTACATGCTCGTTGAATAATATACTATTTCGCTCATATTATGTCTCCAAATTGGGCTCCTCTTCTCACTAATTCAGCTAAGTAATGTTAAATGCTGTTTATCGGATCTACGAAAATCTCTCATAAAATTCAAGAAATGATTGCGAAACATTTCTTAACCTTCCGATGACCAACCTTTTTTTGTTACACGGATGACCAAGGGGGAGGGGAAATTACCCCAGGTCACAAATATCAAAAATAACAATTAAAAAAATGAAGTTTTTTTTATGGCATGGACTTTATGTCATTTAGCCAGTCACAACATGAGTATTAGTGTCATTTGTAGTGTGTATGTTGAGTAAATGTCTTGTTACTTTGAAATGTCGACGTCACTAGCGTAAAACTACTTGGAATTACACATAATAGGCGGTATTTTACTAAACATCGACTTCAAATATATTTTTTATTCGTAAAATATAGGGAATTTTTTTTATTTCATAATATGAGGATATCTAGAATGATATTAAAGTCAAATAAAAAAATAATGATTTAAGAATTGAAAACACTTTTGAATTTATTAAAGAAAATCATACGCTGGGGTCACAATTTCCCCCTCTTGGTCATCCGAAGGTTAAGGGACTTTTCTGGCAGGACTTCGTTTTCTATGAGAATATCATGACTTTTTGAATGTGTTTTATCCATTTTTACTATAATTTTCACGATTTAAACATTTATAATAATAGTCGAGGAAATTAAACATTTTGGCTCGCAATTTTTTCGTCCAGCATGGATTTACTTGAAATTTTCACAGAAGGTAGGGAATAGTCCAAGGATCATTTTCTATATCATGCCGCTGTACGCTAAAACCTTGGGGGTGGTTGCCACCCCATCTTGGGGCGGGAATTTTTTATTACATTTTAACCATGTAAATGAATGTAAAAAGTAATTCTAAGAAAAAAATGTTTTTTACATTTTCTTCGTAAAACTAATATTTTTCGAGTTATTCGCGCTTGAAAGTAACAGTTTTTCGACGAAAAAATCGACTTTGGGTTTTTTGAGAATACCTCGAAAAATATGCATTTAATCAAAAAAACTGTAAACATCTAAATTCTTTTTCTGTAATAACTTTAGGATCAATACAAACCGAAATACTTTTTAAAGTTAGCTTTTTTATCAAATGCATAATTTGAAATATTAAAAGCCAAATAACGGAAAAACTTTAATTTTTCGAGGAAAACTTAACTTATATTTTTCAAGTATACAGTTAAACCTTTCAAAAAATAATAATAAAAAGTTTCTAGCATAAAACTTAAGCGACTTATGATCAAGAAAATGTCGGCACCTGCTTTTCTCTATTAAAAAATCAGTGAAAACAACCCCCTAACTACCCTCCTAATTAAAAATTTTTCTTTACCTTTCTGTAATTCCTTTTAAATTTGTATTATCAATACACCCAAGAAGTTTGACGTATTTAAAAGGCCTAATTTTAGAAAAATTGGAGTTTAAATTTTTTTTTGCAGTTTCATATTTTTTACTTTTTACTTCAATATATCTCCGAAAACACTGGAGATACGAAAAAAATCATGGACTACTAAATTGTAGTTTTTTAATAACTAAAATTCCCTTGTGCATTGATTTTCATTACATTGAATAGTTAGCGAGATAAAGCTGTTTAAAATTTCTATTTACGAGCAAACACTCCCTTATTCGAGTCCTTTAAACCCGCCCCAATTAAAAACTAAAGGATCTTACGGAATTTAGTTTACGTATAAACGGAATTTTTTTTCGAAAAATTCGAGTAGTCCCCTTGTGGTTCATTTTCAATGTATGTATCATACCACAAAACCGGTTCGTATACTAAAAGATGACTAAAAAACTATTTGTATTTGTATTTGTACATATTTTTGTAAATTCGTATTTTTGTGGAAATAAATGTTTTTGTAATTCGTTAATTCTAATTTTTTTCTCTATTAAATTATCTACTTATAAAAATTGTTATGTTATTAAGGGTGGTTTTTAAGGGGTGAAATATTATGATATTATATCCTAAACATAAAACAATCATTATTTAACCAATCAAAACCAAATTTTACCGATATTAAAGTTTACAATGTTTTTATATAATTTTTGAAAATAAGGGTTAGTTTACACCCCTAAAATTAATCAACCCCCTTAAGCATGATGTAGAATATGAAGTACAGGGTGAGATGCAAGCCGAAATTATGCTTTTAGGATAAGTATATTTTTTATATATAGCTCCAACAAGGGTTAAGGGTTGAAATAGTATGATAGTATATCTTAAAGCATAAAACAATGAGAGGTAGTTTTCACCATTAAAAAACCAAAAGTGTACAACGGCTCAATATAGAACATGAATTAGAGGGTGTAATGAGCCTTATTCCAAATTTTTGTACCAATCGATACTGGACGAAAAAATTGCGAGGTTTTGACATTTTGTCAGTTTCATTTTCTCGACTATAAGTGACATTTCAAATAAATCATTTTTGACATATAAATAAATAAATAAATCATTTAAGACCACTATTTCCTCTAGAAATAATTTTTTTCAGTCCTATACACAGTGCACGCTAACCTCAGAAATGCTTCGTCGGGCTCCAGTTTTTGTTTCTTTTTTCTTTTTCGTCACCTATTCATTTTATTGATAAAATACTTATAGCAAATAAAAGAATACACTGTCTCCTACAGATTATGACCTAGGCATATTTTACTTTGTTTGCACCCTAAAGCCAAAGTGGCAGCCCAAAATCAATTTTTAAATATTTTCTTTATTAATTTTTTTTGGGTGGTTACGGGAAAGCATTATACAAAATTTGTAAATAATAGGTACTTGTACATGAGTAATCGTTGAAAGTTTGCTTGCTCTAACATAAGCGGTTCAAATAAAGAGGGGTTTTTTAAAATGTAACACCCTGTAATTTAAAAATGGGCAATTGCCCATAAACTATACCAAAAAATCGGCCACTTATTTGTGATTAATTGCCGCAGGGTTCCTTCATGATTCATATTACAATTAGGGAAAAAAATATTTTTTTAAATCATCTTTTTTAAAAACTGGTCAACTTTGGGCCTCGCCAAAGAGTGGGTGATAAACATATGCTGTCGGTGAATAAATTGTAGGAGTTCTCTTTATATTTCTATTAAGGATTTTTTTGCAAAACTTACAGGAAGGGCTACGTTTCGAAATAACCACAAATTACCCCCTTTAAAGGGATGAAAAGGGTGGTTCCGCGGAGAAAATGTTTAAGAAAAAGCTGGTCTGATGATAAGCACCCCTTAATATAAGTACCAGAAAGAAAATAAAACCGGACTTTTGTCCAGTTTTCGAGGTTCAACCTCTGTTTCCTACACTATATCCTTATCACATATTTAATGGACCTTTTTTTATATAAAATACACCTTTTTGGATTTTTAATTTATTTAAGCGCACATTTAATTGATCTGGTTTTGCCAAGGTGTAAACATTTGCAAAATTTAGTCCAATAAAGTTTTTAAAGACGTGATTTTTATAATAATCGTAATTGAATTTCTGACTTGGACCGTAAAGTAAAGTGAAGTTCGTGTAACCTTCTGGCTGAAGTCTAGTGTTGGGGTTTTCAGGTCGCGCAAGTGCCCCTAACATGACTTAACGACTACTTACGTAGCCGGGACCAACGGCTTTACGTGCCCTCCGAAGCACAGTGGCGGCTCAGTTAAATTAGAAATTAAAAAATTTGTCAGTGACAGGATTCGAACCCGGGTCCTCCAGCTTGTTAAGCCAGTAACATAGCCACTTCGCTACGGCCGCTACTTGGACTGTGCAAGAATTTTCGCTTAGTTAAAGAAGGCCATTCACAGCGGTTCGTGACGGAAAGAGTGGGAATTGGGAATTTTCAGAGTGATGTGAAATTTTAGAGTGATAAAGAACAGGTTTCTGGAGACAAATTCGTTACACAATAGTGCTGTAATTCTTCTATATATGTACCAACCCACTAAAGGAACTTCAAGCATGCTACAAGAGCCAGAGTATCGTTGGCTACAATAAGAAGACATTTAAAGTCAGTTTTAAGAAGTCCTTGCCCAATAAGAGTTTATGAGCTATAACCTAGACATGTTTTACACTGCCTCCAGTGGGCTCAAAAATACATACAGCTCCCTAAACAGTTTTGTAATGTCATGCTTTTTTCAGGCGATATCAGAATATGTTTAATCAGTGATAAGCCCACAAGGGTTGCTTAACTAACAACTGCCCGTCTCATACTTCCTTTCGCTGGTGACAGTTTTGGGCGGGTATTTTGACATGTGCACGCAAGTAATTGGTGCTTATTGACGAGACTGTAACAGGACACAGATATTAAAGACGGATTTTAGAACCTTATGCGAAATTCTGGCGAGGAGCTGTAGATGAAAAGTTTGTTTTTATGGATGATAACGCCAGTCCACATAGGACTCGAGTAGCTTGCGATGCTCCAGACATGAACTTTGTTGAATATGCATGGGATGTGTTCTCCACAGTTTTTCATGCTCGAGGAAATCCTCCTGAACCTCTCATGAAGTTACAATTGCATGTATAGAGGAAATATTTTTATTATTACACATAAGCAAGGACAGACGGACAAGTCCCTATTATGCTCAAAAACACAGAAATTAGATAATAAGTAACTTACTGGTTTCAAATTACATAAGTCTGCAACAGGAAATGATTGATCAAATTTCTAGAAGGATTAGAGCTCGAATCCAGGTTTTCATCAATAACCGTGGTGGAAATAATATTTATATGGTACTTGAATTGTTATATACATTAGATAACTGCTCGTCAAAAGTTAGGGATATAGAAAAGCTGTTTTTATAGTGGATTTTTTCGCGAACAGTCGGATTCCGCTATTTTGTATTACTTTATCCGTCCTCCCTACAGGGTGTCACAAACATAACATAAGAAAAACATTTCTTTTCTTCCACCCGGTATAAGTACAAAAAAGAAGTTTGAGTAAACCTTTGCATAACTGTGTAAGTACTAAACAAAAATCTAAAATAATAAAAAAAAGTAGCGGAATCCGTTCATTTGTTCACGAAAAAATCAACTATGAAAATTGAGCATATTTTTCTATATCCCTAACTTTTGACGAGCAGTTTATATTTCAGTTCTGATCCCGTTTCATGAAATTTTTCAAATAGTTTTAATACGTATGAATGACGAAATTACGTAAACTATGTTATGTATTAAATTAATTTTGACTTTTTCCATGATGTCGATCAAATTTTCAATGCAGTTTTTGACGCCACGAATAAATTGTCGTTAACTAAAAAATTTTCACTAGCAAAGCATTAGCGTTACGTTTATATTTTAAGACTTTTTATGTAATGTGTAACACTTTTAATAAAGGGCACTTTTTCAAAAGAACAGAGTAAATAATATGAAGAGGAAGTTCATGGATGCGTGACTTCTTCAGCAAAATACTTGTGTAATGATGTGCCATACAGTATATTCTATTTACAGCACTAGAAGGAAGAGGATCAATAAATTAAATTTTGTAAGTCCTAAAATGGATAAATTGACTAATTATAAAAAACTCTTGTTCTATAGAGTTTTTCAATAAGTCAATACTTTTCGAGTTATATGCGAGTGAATATGCTATTTTTCGCAAATGCTCAATAAGTAAGTATTTTACGGAAAAAAATATTCTTAGCAAAAATATGGCTTATTAAAAAGTAAAAAAAAATTTTTGTATGTGTATGTATGAAGTCTATATACCCAGTCGAAATAGAGTTATAGATAGCTAATGAAAAGTAGGTTATTATTCGTAAAATTCCAAGTCGAATATTTAAACGTGAAATAACCAAAAAAATGGATAAATTTTCGAGGACAACTCATCACAAATTTTTTAACGTACCTAAAAAAAAGCTTTTATTTTGTTTTTTTTTTAGTTTCTAGAATCAAAATTAAGCAGGTTACGCTCAAAATGAAGTTGGTCCCATTTTTTGGTAAAACAAGGTGTGAAAATGACCCCTTAATTAGCCCCTAAACACCACAAATAAAATTAATCTTTAGCGCTTCATAAGTTACTTTACTTATGTATTATTTATATGATCTGTAAATTTCACCGTTTTAAAGTGAAAAATGAAAAAAACAAATGTTTTAATATTATTTTTTTAGTTTCAAGAAAAAAATTCGTTTGTTTACTTAAAAATTATCAGTGATACCAAAAATCTCAAAGAGTAAAAACATGTAGATTTTGCTTTTCTGGATATTTTGGATTTTTTTTTTTTCTATTTCTAAGACTAAAATTGTTTAATGGCTGTTCAAAATTTGGATACACTGGTGATTAGTAACTCGTTCAAGCCCTTTCAGCTACGATCCTTTTAAAATAAGCACTTTTCACCAATGAAACTTACAGTCTTATAAACAATACAACAGTAAAGTGAAGGGGTAAAGATTAATTTCATTGGGAATACGAAATATGGGGTAACTTGAACGAGTTTTTTTACCCAAAAAATAAAGCAACTTTATTTTGAGCGTTTTACTAGAACTTTTGATGCTAGAAATGTTTTTAAAAAACAAAAATAAAGTTATTTTAACACACAACAAGTTGTGATGAGTTTTTCCCGGAAAGCTCTTGATTTTTTGGTTACTTCGCGTTGAAATATTCGATTTATAATTTGACGAATAATATGATACTTTTCATGAGCTACATCTCAGCTTCTACTGAGTCTACAAAGACTTCATGCCTACACCATTTTTCAAATTTTTAAAAGCTAGATTTTTTCTATGATTTTTTTTTAATAAAATATTTACTTTTTGAGCTATTTGCGAAAACTGGTCGAAAACGTACTTTTTGGTGAAAAATGAGGATTTTATATCTTATGTAACTCGAAAAGTATTGACTTAGCGAAAAAACTTTATGGCACAAAAGTTGCTTGAAATTAGTCAATTTATCTATGTTCGAACTTATCTTTACCGTATGTTTTTTCACCCCCTTAAAGGGGTGATACTCATCTTCAGGGCAAAATCACACATCGACACACTATCACTTTATTTCTTTGACATGTTAGCGTTAACTATGTATATGCCAAACTTAATGTCAATCGAAGCGGTTGGTTGAAATTCACAGGTTTTGCAATATATTACCGTGAATGAATGAATGGACTACCTATTAATAATAAACTTATAATACTTTTTGTTGATTTATTATGTTATAAATATGAGCTTACCTAAAACATATTTCTAAGCTTGATATAACAAACGTGATAAGTAGAGCCTGGATTATATGTACTAAAAAATGGTTAAATTATGCATGCAACATGCACTTAAAACGTAATCAAATAATATGCCTTTATTATATGCAATATGCATTTATATATGCACTTTAAAAAAAATATTTTGCAATTTTCAAAACTTGAGATTTGGTGAGAAATTAAATTATAATATAACTTAGAGAGTGTTTATTTATTATTGCATTCAATAATAAAACACAAATGAAATTGCACAAGAAAATGTCGTCGGTTCTACTGTCACAGCTTCCATTGATTATGTTATCTTATTGATCTCAAAAAAAAACACAAAAGCTTTGCGTTCAAAATTTCACTAAATAAGTATATCTTCTAGCTTTGTAATAAAATTTTATTTTCATATGTCAAAATTTGACTTTATATAGGACAATTCATTCTGAACAGAATTCTTACTAATTTTTTTTTTAAATCTGAATAACAATACAACAAGAAGGATCAAAATTTGATATAACATTTTTGATACCAATATAATTAATTACTTGCACGAAATATTGCATTTATAGTCATCGGCTAAACAGTTTAAAACTCCAATAATTAAATTCGAGATTTGCCGACATTTACTTTCGGCATATTTTCCAAAAAAGGAATTATTTGTATTTTATAAGCACACTATTCACAATCACAAGTTGTTTTGCTAACTGGTAAAGAGTATTTAAAAACGAACTTACTGTTGGCCCTATTCTTCTGATAAATAATTCGAAGATGGGTTTTCCTAAACAGTTAAACTTGTAATAAAGCCATTTAGTATATACTTGGAATAAAGTAATAAAGTTATTTAGTAGATACCTAGTATAGTACCTGCTATGAATAATTTCAAGAACCTATTATCTAAATATGTATAGAAAACTATTTTCTTTATGTGATATTTTCAAATAGGTAAATCAAAATATGCCGCAATATGCTCTCAATCAAGTAAATATGAATAGCATATACATTTATAAAGAAACCCTCAAATATGCTGCATGTAATATGCACATGCATTTTGCATATAATCCAAGCTCTAGTGATAACACTCTCAATCAAAAGGTGTACGTACAGTCGATCGATCACGAGAATATAATTATTATGTACTTTTGTGAAATACGTAAAAATGTAGAAAAACATTTTATAGACTATGTAAGACTTTGTATATGTATATTTATGTTAATGTTTTAAAATAAGCTAAGATCAGCAAATTCATAGAGTCGAATATGTGTACATATTATATGTATATATTAAGAGGAAACAGTAGCGCTCAACAGGTAGCGAAAACGCGTTCCAAGATTGCGGCTGTAATTTTGAATATTTTTTCGAGATATTTGGCACACGTATTCGTAATATAATAAAGAATGGCGGTACAGAGCCCAATTTGAAAAATATATTAATATGTGGAAATTACTTACTCTGTAATTAAATACAATATTAAACAAACGAGCCTGTACCGCCATTAAGAATAACAAAAAAGTACACTTCCTTCAAATAAAATTGTTTATCCGATGCCTAGATTTTGTGTCATTTTGGAACTACTAATGAAATAATAGATTTTAGTAGTTCCAAAATGACACAAAATCTAGGCATCGGATAAAAAAGTTTATTTGAAGAAAGTGTATTTTTTTGTTCTTCTTAATGGCGGTACAGGCTCGTTTTTTTAATATTGTATTTAATTACAGAGTAATTTCCACATATTAATATATTTTTCAAATTGGGCTCTGTACCGCCATTCTTTATTATATTACGAATACGTGTGCCAAATATCTCGAAAAAATATTCAAAATTACAGCCGCAATCTTGGAACGCGTTTTTGCTACCTGTTGATCGCTACTGTTTCCTCTTAAAGCTATTTTCATCCGGCCTCTTAATGCAATTAAGTATTCTTGTTGGGAATAAGCCACAATTTTAAAATTAAGTTTCGTTCCAAGGTCAGGCGGAAGACCAATAAATCGTTCCTCCTCGTCGTGTTCTTCTAACGAAATTGCTACCTTCAGACTCATCGTGTAGAAAGCGGATCCTTCTGGTCTTTATCACTTAAGTCTTGTAAGGTGCCTTTGCTGCGTCCGGCAATGATAACTTCACTACCTGTTGCAATTCGCTACTTTTTCTTTGCTAGAGTTGGTGATTCGCTTTTTATGGTTTGAAATAGGAGATGTTCGAAGGAGATGTAGCTCATATAGTAGCTCACTAAAATCCTACAATGTCCATATTGTTGAAATACGATACTCACGAGTTTGTCTCGAAGGTGGCAACATTTGTCACATCTAGAGAAGTCTTTTGGCACTGATCTCTGACGCCCGATAAAATCTGCCATCGCCTTAAAGAAAAAGTCTTGTAACGATTTTCGGGTACAACTTTATCATAAATTGGAAATCTTCCTCCCTTCTTAAATCCATGTTTAATAATTTCTGGGTTGACTGTCCATATTTTCCCAATCAGCTTAGAAAAAACTTTTTTTGGTAATTCTTCGACCAGCAAACTGTCACTGCCACTTCAATGGTTCTTCCTCCTACATTGTTTTAAAGCTGGATCGTCAAATCCAACTATGGAGAATTTGAATTTTATGAGCTGGTAGTTGCAGGATGGTGGTTCCTTCCGATCTCGTTCTCCTTCTTTCAAATCTGCCGTGACGTGCGTTGAATGTCCGTAGTAGATACCTAGTATAGGCCAGTCATGAAGCTCAAAATAGTTGCAAAGCCAATAGCGCCAATCCAGATATTTTTAGGAGCAGCATATGTAGTACTAGGAAAGGCATAACTTTTGTCGGTGATCTATTCATCTTAGATATTTTTACCTTTGAAATCGATTAATGGAAGAATTTTTTCACCACTTGCGCTTGCTGCCATCACCACTGTAGTGTTCTTTCTTACTGGTCTACTGGTGTTTCTTTTGCATGGTGCTCCTTGCTTGCCAACAGCTTTTGTTTTAAAGGGGTCACTCAAAAATCCATTTTTCTCTATATTGTAGATTCTCTCAGATTTGTCAGTTTGCCCCCAAAGATTGAATGGTATCGCCCAATAACCTAAAATAATCTTTAACAATAAAAATTCATTGCCTCCATGGACTAACCGATATATTCTTTTATATTTTAAGAACCAGTCTTCACTTGGTCTACAATCTTTAAATTGATTATTTAGGTTATTTGATTGGACGAAATGTTAGGTTAATTATAAAAGTTCTTTACGGAACAAATTGAATTCCCATGCCTATATTATGCCTATATTTTTTTCTTTTTTTACAACTATAATACAACTTTTTATTAGAACTAGAAGTAACCAATAATACTTTACGAAATTTTGAAAATAACTAAAAATTACTAAAAAGGAGACATAAAGTACCGATAGCGCGTCCGCCCGATGTTTAATATTGCCAGCAACTCTAAAATTATATTCAAATAATTTTCTCACTCTCAATGTCAAAAATATAAAAAATGATTTAATGTATAGGTACTTCGGTACTTGTGCTTAGAATTTGATATTGGAAATACTACTTTATGAAAAAAAAATATAATAGTTAAACATTTCAGCTGTTACGTGATATTTACATACAAACTTTAAACTTAAAGTTATTTATTGTTAGTTTGTCACTTTAAAACTAAACATTTATGCATAGTACGAAACGTCATAAATATAAAAAAATGTTCCTTTATTATTTGAAGTGGTCCAGGAAAAAACTAAAACATTGTTTTATCGACAGTATCCAATAAAATTCCTAAAAATAGAGATAAAAAATTATAAATGCAAATATTGGCCCGTACACAAAAGAGCAAATCAAATAAAATTCCAATATAATCAAAATGAAATATCAAACATATCCAAATGGTTTTATGTTAACATTTTTCGACTGCACGACACCCTAGTGAGGTATTAAATTTTTATCTTTTATCGATAATATTTACATGTAATGTTTATACCTGAATACGTAGTAAATGTTTGTTTGTTGTATTTTTGTTTTATTTTCTAATTGACCCAATACCGAAATAACAGAATTCCAAGATTCTATTCTTATTTTGGATGGTAAGGACACTAGAATCATCGCAAATTTGTTTTGGGGCCAGGCTGTATGTGTTTGGTTGGGTTACTAATCAGTGCTCTGAAGAAGTAAAAATCAAGCGTGGAGTTCGAAAAGGCCATAAATATGTGTTTCACTACTTTTGTTTAATCTCTACGCTGAAACAATCTTAAAAGAACTGTTGTAAAACGCAAAAGAGGACACAATCATTAATGGCGTGCTTATGAACAATATTAGATACGCAGATGACACCTTGTTAGTGATAGGATCAATTAAACATCTGTAAGCTTTATTGAACCAGATGGTGGCGATCTGTGCGATATATGGACTCAAACTCAACGCAAGAAAACAAAGTAGGTATACTCCTTCTCAGAGGCATCTCTCAGTGCGTCACAGTTTTTCGATTTCATTATTACGCATAAAGTTGGAAGAGACAGAAAAAAGGTACGTCTGTGATTAAAGTCATTTATAACATTTATTATAGTTTTTGATAAATGGCGGTATAATTGAACAAAAAAAAAAATTTTATTACAAAAATTTTTTTACTCGTATTATTTATACGAGTAGGTATAATATGTACAATTTATAAGACTACACAAATCAAAGAACATACCTTTTTAAAAAATGAAATGAACACAATTGATTTCTTTTTACACCACATTACGATAACAAGTGTTACAACTGTCAGATTTAACTAAAATGTTATGCTATGATTACCTACATTCTTAAAGTCATATATTACTTCATTAATGACACACTAAAAAACTGAGAAGAACTTTAAATAGGTATAGTCGTATAGATATGTGTAATATGCAAATAATCAAAGAGAAAACTTTGAACAAACACTTTCTAATATTAAAAATTAACCCAGGGATCTAAACACTGGTCAGGGTAAAAACCCTTAAATGAACAAAATAATCACATTTAATGTGTTTAAAAAAATGGCTACCACTTTTACAATCAACAACTGTTACTGACAATATGCAAAAAAAACTGTATCATAATGAACTACATTATGATACAGAATTTTATTACGATAGAGATTTTTAACCAATAGAATCGCGATATGGTATTAACTATAAACATGGCACAATACATACGCTTTGACAGTTCTCAATATATAAACAAACTGTCAAGCAGACAAACTACTTAATTTATGTTGCGTTACAAAATTAATAAATTTGAATATATTTTTTGTTGTGAATGAAAATAAAAAAATCGTGTATACAACTTGCATTTAATTATCATTATGAAGCTCGTATATACGAAACTCTGTAGTTTCGTATAGTTTCTTCTGTATACAAAATAAAAATTCTGTAGTTCTAGTTGCATTTTTTCTGACTCGTTAACTTATATTTACTTCTTGAAAATTTCCGCCGTGATTTTTGCTAAAATATATTTTAAGAGGAGTTTCTTTTAAGAGCAGTATTTCTTTAGTTTGGAGACAGTTAATTTAATTCCCATTTATATCTTTCTTTCTATTTACAATATTTTTTAAAATATCGCAAACTCCATTGAACTCTTTTGTTTTGTAACTACCATTTGAACCGTTAGTTTGTTTCGTTTTCTGCAATTTTTGATAACGTTTATATTTATAATCTTCTAGAGTCTGGAGTATACAATAGGGTGCATCGAAAAAGGCGAAAAAAAATTTTTTCTTTGCGATGGAAAAGTAATATCTCACAAAAGTTGTCCAAGCAACTGTTAAGTATTTTGGTAAAATTTTTTCGAAATTGGAAAATATTTTCTGCACCCCAAGACAATTAAAAATTTTGAAAAAATGTTAATAGACGAAAAAAAATTTTATTTCGAAACAAAAATGTAATAGCTCACAGAAGTTGCCTAACACACTAATTAGTATTTTAGTAAAATTGCGTTGAAATAAAAAATATTTTCTGCCCCCCACGGCAACTAAAAATTAGAAAAAAATACATTAATATGCGAATTTCTTTTGTAACAAAATAGCCTAACTTATCCGTCTCCCTGACATCACCCAAGTTTTTTAATACTAAAATAAATATAAAGCAAAGTACAAAATTAGGTATATAAATATTACAAAAAAATATGGTACCAGCATTCTATTCGCAGATGTCTTCCGATTTAGCATTAAAGTGAGACACAGTTTTTTCTGGAATCAATTCGAGTTTTTATAAATCCATCCCTCGAATACGCTCCAAAAACTGGTAGAGTAGCTTGTGTCACAAGATTGACACATCGTTCTACACATTGTTTGTGGCAGTGACATTTCTCAATCTCAATGCTAAAAGGGTCTAGGTTAGGATTCATAATAAAATCTCGCAGATTGCTACTCGAAAATCTAGAGAATATAGGTGGTTCTGTAAGGTGATATTCTTGTTAGTTAATTAACTTAAGGTAGTCGTTTGAATCAAAATTTTTATAGGAGAAAGTTTGAAGACCCTCACGTTTTTTTGTTTGGTCACTGGCAAACTTCTTTTGATGTCCAAGGGGTAGATCATTTAACTGTCGCAGATATACAAACGCAGTTTATTAAGTCGCAGTTTTTTAAGATGTTCTTCTAACAGCCGTATTACGTCACACTTAACGCCAGTATTTACGACTGTTTCGTCACGTGCAACAGCTGGATTTGATACTTTCTGATATATCAGACAGCGAATACCCATATCCGAAATATTTGCACCCTGGCTCATGCACAAGTGTTATTTGTTCTTCCATGATCGATTGAACATAAAACTCTGTACTGTTTTTTACTTGAGCTAAAGTTTTGTCTTTGCGTCGGTAACTTTTTTCTTTTACCGTTGTTCTGTCTGATTTTTGTTTTTGTTTTCGCTATCAATCGAGCTTATCACCATTTTTCTGGGACCTCTTTGATTTAATAGAAATGCGCGCTCATCCAGAGGCACTTTTTGAGATTTGCTACAAAGACAACTAATCAGAGTGTCACATTTGCAAGATGTAAGATCGAAACGTGTAGTTTTACTTTTGTTCTTAAAGCATTGAATTTTATTTTTGTAAAATTCACTGTTTTGCCTGTTCTTAAATGGTTTCATAAGTTTCATATATTTGTCATGATAGGCTTTTAAAAGCTGAATAATTCTTGTATGTTAAATTATTGGAATTAAAGCCTTTTTTCATATTTCCTCCAATTTAATTGCAACCTGTTCTGCAATACCAGAAAATTCGGGCTCTTTCTTGATGAGTTTTTTATCCTCAATCAACCAGAAAACTTCATCACTTGTTTATATTTCGGTAACACTTGGTGGTACCAAATATTTTTTGTGGACCGCACTAAAAATAAGGCGGTCCACAGCACATCTTGATTTTATACCTCAAGGTCCTAGTTTATCTATTTTAAAAATCTTTAATTTACAAACAACAATAATAACAAAGTAACGCACCGCACCAAACATAGCGAAAATTACACGCACGAACTGACAAAGCGCGAAATTTCAAAGGGGTTGGGGAGACTGAAAAAACAAATAAAACTTTAAATTTCGTTTAAATTTGCAATTGACAACATTTTAAGTTTTCTTTAATTGATCTTAAAGCGAGCACATATTTTATTCCAAATAAAATAAATTGAAATTTCCGTAAAAATCAGATATTTAATAAAATTCAAGGTCGTTGGGGGGGCAGAATATTCGTTTAGAAAAAAAAATTAAAAATACTAGTATGCTAAAAAATAACACTAGCAACTTTTTCACGCTATTACATATAACATTTCCAACTTTTATTTTTTCGATGCACCCTAGTATACAACCATTTTTGGAGCTTTAGTGCTGACTCTATGTCCCTAAATTCGGAGTCATTGGGCATAAAACTGTGTCCTGATCGTTATTACTTTTTTTTAAGGGCATATAAGCAAGAGCGGGGATTTTAAAAGCATCACAATTTTAATATTGCGATTTGGTCCTCCGCAACTACTAGTTCATAATATCAATTCAGTTATTTGAGATGTTAAGTTCCCTTGCAAATATTTTAATAAAATTGAACCTACTTCTGGTGCCCCCTTTCCTGATGTGCCTTCGGACCCAAACATAGCAATGGCCTCGCAAAGTTTTTCCAGAATGTATACCGCAGTGGCAGAGGTAGGGTTTTTTTCCAAATCAAAAATCAGTACTTCCAGATTTTCTTCATTTTTAGCTTTTTGAAGATCTGTAAGGCACAATGACACAATGATTCATTAGAGCTTGGACTTTGTTTTACAATGACGAATTATCCGACAAACGATGTCGCTTAATTCGATTTGAACGTTAGAAAATATGTTGCGTTTTGTAATAAAGAATTAACCGACTATCTATGGCGCTGGTTTCGTTATTACACTTAATGTCCGACTGGTATATTATTTGACAAATAATGACATTATTTCGAAGTCTGTTAAGTACGATATAACGCCATAGGGAGTTATTTTAAAAAATAACGCCCTTGGGCATTATATTTGAATAACAACTTAGATACTGCCAAGTTGACAAATATCAACCTAAGTAAAACTATGGTTACCACAATTACCACAATTCAAAATTCATTCAAATTTTTCGCATATAAAGAACAATTTAGTCGGACATTAAACGTTGAAGGCACCACGGGTATTATAATAATAACGCTTTCGGTCAACGTATATCCCTCGGACCGAAGGCCCTCGGTAAATACACCATTGACCTCAAGCGTTATTATCCTTATAATGTACCCCGTTCCATGAATATACGACCCTCTTGGATTATCGCGACATCGAATATTTTACTGTGCAAAATATGAAGAACGAAAGTAAAGTGCAAATTATATTGTTGTTTATTGGAGTAATTATTACCCATATTAAGCTGCACCCCCCCACCATCGCGAATAAAGTTCGGACTAGGCAAAAAATTTAGTGCTATTTATGTGCTAATTAGGTGCTCTATTCCGAATTTTGTTGCTCAAACCGTTTACCAGGAAATCGCGTTGAAAGTGGGGGGTGCAGGTTAATGTAAAGCTGCACCCACCCACACCGACAAAAGCTCAAACTTCTTGATTTTTTTGGGGATAAATTTAGTGCTATTTATGTGCTAATTAGTTGCTCTATTCCGAAATTTGTTGCTCAAACCGTTTACCAGGAAATCGCGTTGAAAGTGGGGGGGTGCAGGTTAATGGAAAGCTGCACCCACCCACACCGAAAAAAGCTCAAACTTCTTGATTGTTTTTGGTGAAATTTAGTGCTATTTATGTGCTAATTAGTTGCTCTATTCCGAATTTTGTTGCTCAAACCGTTTACCAGGAAACCGCGTTGAAAGTGGGGGGGGTGCAGGTTAATGGCAAGCTGCACCCACCCACACCGAAATAAGCTCAAACTTCTTGATTTTTTTGGTGATAAATTTAGTGCTGTTTATGTGCTAATTAGTTGCTCTATTCCGAATTTTTTTTCTCAAACCGTTTATCAGGAAATCGCGTTCAAATTGGGGGGGTCAAGCTTAATGGCAAACTGCACCCACCCACACCAAAAAAACTTCAAACTTATTGATTTTTTGGTGATAAATTTAGTTCTATTTATGTGCTAATTAGTTGCTCTAATCCGAATTTTGTTGCTCAAACCGTTGACCAAGAAATCGCGTTGAAAGTGGGGGGTGCAAGTTAATGGCAAGTTGCACCCACCCACACCGAACAAAGCTCAAACTTCTTGATTTTTTTGGTGAAAAATTTAGTGCTATTTATGTGCTAATTAGATGCTCTAATCTAAATTTTGTTGCTCAAACCTTTGACCAGGAAATCGCGTTCAAAGTGGGGCGGTGCCAGCTTCTCATTAGACGCACAACGAAACACATGTATGTTCACTAAAACAATGAGAAATAAAATCAGATAGAAGTATAATTTGATGGTACGTGTTCCCTAAATTATTTTAGTACCAAATAATATGTACGAGTAACTTATTTATTTAACATAGAACAAAGACACATGTATAGCGCGGAGCCAGGTCGGGTGGGATTAACTAATGCATTTGCAAGTTCTACGGTTAGCAACAAAATCGGATACCGATATATTTCGATAGTACGTATCATTATCATCATCATACAGCCCTTTTCGTTCACCGCTGAACATAGGTCTCCCTCATTTTTGTTCATTGTGCTCTATTTTGAGCACTTTGCATCCAATTTCTTGACATTCTCTTGAGCTCATCAGTCCAACGAGTAGATGGTCTTCCTCTACTTTTTTTGTCTAATCTTGGCCTGCACCTTCGTCCACCCCCCATCACTGATTCGGGCGACGTGTCCGGCCAAGTTCCATTTCAGGGTGGCAATTCGGGAAATTACATCGGTAACTCCTGTTCTTCGCCTTAAGTCTTCATTTCTAACTCGGTCACGAAGCGACATACTCAGCATTGACCTTTCCATTTTTCTCTGGGCTATTTGCAGCATTTTAGAAGCTGTGGCTGTCATTGTCAAAGTTTCGGCACCATAAGTCATCATAGGCATCACAAATTGGTCAAATGTTTTACGTTTTAGAGAAATTGGTATGTCGCTTTTAAATAGGTTTTTGAGTTTTCCATAGGCTACCAATGGTAGGTTTATTCTTCTTCGTAGTTTGCATATTTGTTTGTCTCTTGTGATCTTTATTTCGTGTCCAAGGTATATGTATTTTTCCACTAGCTCTACTTCGTTTTCTCCAATATTGATATTTCCGCTAGGTACTAGGTTTGTCATGAATTTTGTTTTGGAGATGTTTATTTTGAGATACCTACACTGGCGTACACTAACTAAAGTTCATGTAGCATGGTACATATCTTCTTGAGGTTGTCAGAGAACAAAACTATGTTGTCTGCGAATTTCAAATTTGTTAATCTTCTACCGTCAATATTCAGGCCTCGCTCTTCCCAGTTAAGCTATTTACAAGCATATTCTAGTACTGCGGTAAAGAGTTTAGGCGATAAGTTATCGTCCTGTCGGACTCCTCTGCCGATTGGGATATGGTCCGTGTTTTTATGTAGTTTCACCGACATAGTTGCGTTCTTGTATGTATTGTAAATTAACCTTGTGTATCGGTAGTCAATGCGGCATGCTTGTAGTACTTCCAGAATTTTGTCACATTCAACCGTGTCAAAGGCTTTATGGAAATCTACAAAAGCCAAAACGAGTGGTCGATTGTATTCGATAGTCTTTTCTATTACCGTTTTAATGCCTGTGGGTGATCATTTGTTCCAAATTGGCTGGTAGAAATCAAGTTTTTTCTCAAGACGATTCGTTACTATTCTTGTAAGGAGTTTGTATAAGTGACTAAGAAGACTTATAGGTCTGTAATTTTCTAATTCATGGGGATCTCCTTTTTTGTACAATAGAATTACTTGAGCATTATGCCATTTGTCGGGTACATTGCTATCTAAAAGGCACATGTTAAAAAGGTCTTTTATTTTCTTGAAGACAAGTGCCTCCGATGTTTATTGCATCAGTAATTACACAATCTTCGCCTGGATATTTTTTATTCTTATCTTTTCTTAGGGCTAGTTTACAATCTAGAAATATATGTTCCAGGGCAAAAAAGGTGGTCTTTTGTATTTGTTTAAAAAAATTGTTTAAACAATTTCTGCCCAAAAATTCCGCCATATATCCTTCTTCTTCTTCTTAAAGTGCCTATCCGTTTCGGATGTTGGCGATCATCATGGCTATCTTGACTTTGTTTACCGCAACGCGGAACAGTTCAGTGGTAGTGGTGTTAAACCACTTTCGTAAATTTTGAAGCCAGGAAATGCGTCTTCTTCCCGGCCCTCTTTTACCATTTACCTTCCCTTGGAGAATCAGTTGGAGAAGGCCGTAACGTTCTTGATTTCTCATTACATGTCCTAGATATTCTAATTTTTTTGTTTTGATGGTTATGAGAATTTCACAGTCTTTCCCCATTCTACGCAGCACTTTTACATTATTAATTCGTTCAACCCAGGATATACGTAAGATGCGCCTATAACACCACATTTCGAAAGCTTCGAGCCGATTCATAGATGCAACAGTTAGTGTCCACGCTTCCATTCCGTAGAGCAGAACTGTGAATATGTAGCTTTTCAACAGATGGTATTTTGTTTTTAATGATATGTCTCGACTGTTGAAAATTGGTCTCATTCTAACGTATGCTGCTTTCGCTTTTATTATTCGCTGTTTAATTTCTGTCGAGTGGTCCCATTGGCTATTTAAATTCGTACCCAGATATATATATATATATATATATATATATATATATATATATATATATATATATATATATAAAAAAAACAAGGCTGAAATATTGGGGTAGCAGCAATCTCAAAGAAAACTCTTTATAATAGTTCCAAGCTTTCGAAAATGTTTATTTTCATCATCAGGGAAACTACAATCATAAATAGACAGTATTTAACAAATATTTATAAAATTTTAATTTTAATTTTTATAGACGATTTGTACCAGGACAAAATTTCGTTTTATATGTCAGTGTTTAACAACTAGGCTTAACATCCTCAAATAATGTAAGTACAAACATATAAGTAACTCTTTAGTAAGATTGTTTTGTGATGTGCAGTGTTTTTAGTGAAAGTATTGACTCTGCATTTCTCAAAACAATTTTTTGTTGTTTTTGTGTTTTTGGGGATCCTCGACACCTGGTTTAGTGAGAGGAAACTATGGTGTTCTGGATTTTTGGTAACACAAAGATAGCAATTATTATTGATTTCAGTTAGCCTATTTGTTAAATACTGTCTATTTATGATTGTAGTTTCCCTGATGATGAAAATAAACATTTTCGAAAGCTTGGAACTATTATAAAGAGTTTTCTTTGAGATTGCTGCTACCCCAATATTTCAGCCTTGTTTCCTAACTGTTCAGCAAATATTATATACCTGTTATATATATATATATATATATATATATATATATATATATATATATATATATATATATATATATATATATATATATATATTGCTCAACTCTTTCGATATTCTGTTGGTTGACTGTAAGTTGAGCGTTTAATATTGGTTTTTTACTAATTGTCATAAATTTGGTCTTCTTCTGTTGCTGACTTCTGTTATACGATTTGTTAATATCTGTAAATCATTCAGATTATCGGCGAAAACTATGGTGTCATCTGCATATCTAATGTTATTCAACCATTCACCATTTATTAATACTCCCTTCGCACAACCGTCTAAAGCTTCTTCAAATATCCATTCAGAGTAAATATTGAATAGTAGTGGAGATAAAATACAGCCCTGTCGTACTCCTCGTTCTATTGCAATTTTATCAGTTAACTGGTCTTCTATTTTGATTTCTGCCGTTTGATTGTAATATTTGTTTCTGATAATCGGTACCCTTCAGATTTGTTTAAAGGGGACATTTTTTAATAGGAATCCACAAAGAAACCGAATCAGAAATGTTTTCAGACTCACCATATGGACTATATGGAGCGGTCTCACCATATGGACTATATACATACTTCCACATTTTGTAATAAACATACAAACTTTCACCAAGTAACCATCATGTTGATGTAAGATACGAATACGAGTGTGAATTATAAATTTCTAAAAAAAAATACAAAATCTTTGTGGCTTGTGAATGTTTTAAAAATAAAACAATTGAATATTAGTCTTAAAGGTGGTGTTGAAGCGGCTGAAGTTTCATTCTTCGGTGAGGTATCTTACAGTCCGACCAGATTCACTTTGTATTTTAGATTTGGATGCGCATTGTTGTTGACTTTCGGATTTTCCAAATTTTGTGATTTTTATTTTGATAACATCTCGTCAAGTAAAATACCTGCACGGTACCAAAATAAAATTCAGAAGATGTGGAAAACCCGAACGCCAAACATTAGTGCACGTCCAAAATCTCAAATACACACTGAATTAAAAATGCTACTTTATAGCACTAGTGCTTTAAAATTTTTAAGGCACTGCAGTTAAAAGTAAATTGTCAAATTGTGAAAAGTCAAAATATTTATATTTCATTTACTAACATTAATATTAATAGTAAAACTTGCACAATTTGAAAACGGTGGTTTAAAAGGTTTTTTAAAATTTAATTTAAACTCTATTATTGCATTTTTAACACGTTTGTAGAAAAAACAAGTTTATATAACGGTATAATATTTTCGCTAAGAATTTTTAGATATTCCCCTCGAGTGTAGGCAACCAGTTCTATCTTTTACGGGTGATAGGTTTCATGGTTTCAGCAATTAACAAAAATATTGTATTTTATATATTTATAACGTTTGTAGAAAAGATATTGTATGGTATACGTGTTAAGAAGTACATTTTTAAGGCACTCATGTGAATTTCAGAATTCGCTTCGCTCATTCCGTCTAAATATATTCTTTATATGCAAAAAATTTGAATGAATTTTGAATTAATTCGTTTTCAAGTAAGTACATTTACCAGCAAAAGTCGTAACGTAATTTTGTAAACCATAGTTTTATTTAGGTTGTTATTTGTCATCTTTACAGTATGTATTTAACTAGTTAATTAAATTTAATAGTGTTATTTTTAAAAATAACGCCATTAGGGAAATATATCATATTATATCTGTATCTGACTTTGACATCATGTAATTATTTATCAAATACTATACCAGTCGGACATAATTAAAAGAATTTACTAATAATTATTGTAATAAAAATATGTATATAAAATCAAAGAAATAGATAGTTATTATTTGTGAAATATTCTTTTTTAGTTTTCACACCCTATGTATGTAAGGAAACTAGTAAGCGGCGGCTCTGCTAGCTGCCTTATAATATAAGAACTTTTAGTTTTACTGTATAGTTAAAGTGTGAAAATAGAAAATAATATTTTAATAATAATAAATATAAATAATAAATAATAATAAATATAAAATAATAAATGAAGGGTACAGAGTCAAAAGAAGGAATGTCTTTTGTTGAATTTTTCAGCAGTTTGATGTATTTTTTGTTTTGTTCATGTTTTGATGGTATTTTTTTTAAACCATATGTTTGGAAAATTTACTCTGTTGGAACACAGGAAAACAATGTGTTTTCACTTATTTCTGCGTGATTCACAACTGACATTCCCCCTAATTAACCGGTAACACCGTGACATTCCCTTTTTATTATTAATTTTACGAAAAAAAGTTATTCTTCATAAAAAGCTCTCCATGGTCTGAAACCTATAACATTATTTTCAGTAATTTTAATTCTAATAACTCTTTATTATTAATTTTACGAAAAAAGTGATTAGTAATAAAAAGTTCTGCATGGTCTAAAACACTCTAAAACCTAAAATACAACAATCTTATATCAATTTTATACGAGGTATGTCAAAAAAGATAAATTTAGATCAAATGTAACGTACCTTTATAGTTCAAAATATTTCAATTAGAAGGATGTAATTACAAACTAAAACATGGTTTTTAATTCTTAATAACTTTTCATGATAACAATTTTCGATATTGTGAAAAATAAAGGTATTTTACTCTTGAGCCAAATTCATATATTTTGACATACCTCGTATAAAATTATAGAGTACTATACTATACTACTCGTACTAGAATATGCTTGTAAATAACTTACCTGGGAAGAGCGAGGCCTGAATATTGCCGGTAGAAGATTAACAAATTTGAAATTCGCAGACGACTTAGTTTTGTTCTCTGACAACCTCAAGGAGATATGTACCATGCTACATGAACTTTAGTTAGTGTATGCCAGTGTAGGTGTCTCAAAATAAACATCTCCAAAACAAAATTCATGACAAACCTAGTACCTAGCGGAAATATCAATATTGGAGACAACGAAGTAGAGCTAGTGGAAAAATACATATACCTTGGACACGAAATAAAGATCACAAGAGGCAACCAAACATGCGAACTACGAAGAAGAATAAACCTACCATGGGCAGCCTATGAAAAACTCAAAGACATCTTTAAAAGCGATATACCAATTTCTCTAAAACGTAAAACATTTGACCAATTTGTGTTGCCTATGATGACTTATGGTGACGAAACTTTGACATTGACAGCTACAACTTCTAAAATGCTCCTAATAGCCCAGAGGAAAATGAAAAGCTCAATGCTGAGTATATCGCTTCGTGACCGAGTTAGAAATGAAGACTTTAGGCGAATAACAGAAGTTACCGATGTAATTTCCCGAAATGCCACCCTGAAATGGAACTGGGCCGGACACGTCGCCCGAATCAGTGATGGGGGGTGGACGAAGAGATTACTTGAGGGCAGGCCGAGATTAGACAAAAGACGTAGAGGAAGACCACCTACGCTTCAGTCCAGGTGAGCTCAAGAAAATGTCAATAAATTGGATGCAAAGTGCTCAAAATACAGCACAATGGACAAAAATGAGGGAGGCCTATGTCCAGCAGTGAACGAAAAGGGCTAGATGATTAAGATCATGATGATACGTACTATCGAAATATATCGGTATCCGATTTTGTTGCTAACCGTAGAACTTGCAAATGCATTAGTTTTTCCCACCCGACCTTGTTCCGCGCTATAGGTGTCTCTGTTCTATGTTAAATAAATAAATTACTCGTACATACATATTATTTGGTACTAAAATAATTTAGGGACCACGTACCATCGAACTATACCGCTATCTGAATTTATTGCTCATTGTTTTAGTGTACAAGTGTTTCGTTGTGCGTCTAAAGAGAAGCTGGCCCCGCCCCACTTTCAACGCGATTTCCTGGTCAACGGTTTGAGCAACAAAATTCGGATTAGAGCAGCTAATTAGCACATGCATAGCACTAAATTTTTCACCAAAAAAATCAAGAAGTTTGAGCTTTTTTCGGTGTGGGTCGGTGCAACTTGCCATTAACTTGCACCCCCCCACTTTCAACGCGATTTCTTGGTCAATTCGGAATAGAGCAACTAATTAGCACATAAATAGCACTAAATTTATCACCAAAAAAATCAAGAAGTGTGAGCTTTTTTCGGTGTGGGTGGGTGCAGCCTTCCATTAACCTGCACCCCCCCCCCATTTCAACGCGATTTCCTGGTAAACGCTTTGAGCAACAAAATTCGGAATAGAGCAACTAATTAGCACATAAATAGCACTAAATTTATCACCAAAAAAATCAAGAAGTTTGAGCTTTTTTCGGTGTGGGTGGGTGCAGCTTACCATTAACCTGCACCCCCCCAATTTCAACGCGATTTCCTGGTAAACGGTTTGAGCAACAAATTTCGGAATAGAGCAACTAACTAGCACATAAATAGCACTAAATTTGTCACCAAAAAAATCAATAAGTTTGAACTTTTTTCGGTGTGAGCGGGTGCAGCTTGCCATTAAACTGGACCCCCCATTTTGAACGCGATTTCCTGGTCAACGGTTTGAGCAACAAAATTCGTAATAGAGCAGCTAATTAGCACATAAATAGCACTAAATTTTTCACTAAAAAAATCAAGAAGTTTGAGCTTTTTTCGGTGTGGGTGGGTGCAGCTTGCCATTAACCTGCACCCCCCCATTTCAACGCGATTTCCTGGTAAACGCTTTGAGCAACAAAATTCGGAATAGAGCAACTAATTAGCATATAAATAGCACTAAATTTATCACCAAAAAAATGAAGAAGTTTGAGCTTTTTTCGGTGTGGGTGGGTGCAGCTTGCCATTAATCTGCACCCCCCCACTTTCAACGCGATTTCCTGGTAAACGCTTTGAGCAACAAAATTCGGAATAGAGCAACTAATTAGCATATAAATAGCACTAAATTTATCACCAAAAAAATGAAGAAGTTTGAGCTTTTTTCGGTGTGGGTGGGTGCAGCTTGCCATTAATCTGCACCCCCCCACTTTCAACGCGATTTCCTGGTAAACGGTTTGAGCAACAAATTTCGGAATAAAGCAACTAATTAGCACATAAATAGCACTAAATTTATCAACAAAAAAATCAAAAAGTTTGAGTTTTTCGGTGTGGGTGGGTGCAGCTTGCCATTAACCTGCACCTCCCCCACTTTCAACGCGATTTCCTGGTAAACGGTTTGAGCAACAAAATTCGGAATAGAGCAACTAATTAGGACATAAATAGCACTAAATGTATCACCAAAAAAAATCAATAAGTTTTAAGTTTTTTCGGTGTGGGTGGGTGCAGTTTGCCATTAAGCTTGACCCCCCCAATTTGAACGCGATTTCCTGGTAAACGGTTTGAGCAACAAAATTCGGAATAGAGCAACTAATTAGCACATAAATAGCACTAAATTTATCACAAAAAAAATCAAGAAGTTTGTGCTTTTTTCGGTGTGGGTGGGTGCAGCTTGCCATTAACCTGCACCCCCCACTTTCAACGCGATGTCCTGGTAAACGGTTTGAGCAACAAAATTCGGAATAGAGCAACTAATTAGCACATACATAGCACTAAATTTATCACCAAAAAAATCAAGAAGTTTGAGCTTTTTTCGATGTGGGTGGGTGCAGCTTGCCATTAACCTGCACCCCCCCACTTTCAACGTGATTTCCTGGTAAACGGTTTGAGCAACAAATTTCGGAATAGAGCAACTAATTAGCACATAAATAGCACTAAATTTATCACCAAAAAAATCAAGAAGTTTGAGCTTTTTTCGGTGTGGGTGGGTGCAGCTTTACATTAACCTGCACCCCCCCACTTTCAACGCGATTTCCTGGTAAACGGTTTGAGCAACAAAATTGGGAATAGAGCAACTAATTAGCACATAAATAGCACTAAATTTTTTGCCTAGTCCGAACTTTATTCGCGATGGTGGGGGGTGCAGCTTAATATGGGTGTAATTATTAGGGCAAAATACTTTCGTACTTCTTATGTTGCAAGCTAAAATATTCGTTGTCGCGATAATGCAAAACAGTCGTATATTCGTGGAATACACCATACCATTCGTACCTTAATAACTATAAGAGATGCGGATTTTTGTTTCTAACAATGGATTATATACTATTATTGGCGCTTGATTATTTGATATTCCAATTTTTGTTGTAAGAGTTTTTAATTCTTTAAAATCAACTTGCCTTTTAATTCGATGTTACAAATAATCTTATAGTGAGATTTTTTTATTAAAATAACAAATGTCAATGTCGCTTAAGGCTGTTCCTCACGATTCTGAGCATAGTTAAATTCCAATGTAAAAGTTTAAACAAAATAACGCAAAAACTATGGCAGATATTGAGATAATCCTTTTTTTATATGAAAGGTATTAACAAGTTCTAGTGCACTATTTGCTTATCAATTATTAAATTGTTTAAACAATATGTTTTTTATTAACTTTTTTGCTTAAAATTAACGTAAAAAAATTTAAATTTAAATACGGCACTAGAGAATTTTTCCCACTTTCCGAATCTGTTTTTGTTTTTAACATAAAGTGTAACACAAAGCAGCTATTTTGTTTAAACTTTTTTAAAAATCTCAAAGTTTTGCTAAAAGGTATCTCTTTCGGCCGTCATTCTGTCCTTGTTGTCAATATCCAGTCCGCGGCCAGCCAGCAGGTAAAGAAACCCTGTTGGTAGGATTATCAATAATGTTATTACAGGTACGAAAACGAATTAGTGCTTATGAATGGACAAAGATTATTTAGACTTTTGACAAAAATTTTATTATAATTTTTATTTCAAAACACCCTCTAAAGAAACATTACATAATTCTATATTTATGAATGTAATTTCATTTTATCGATCTTGCTCATGATGCTACTCAAATTCTTATAATACGTGTTACTTGTATAAACTTTTTCACTATATGTATTATCATGTATAATATGATATGCATAATCCGTTTAGAACGTCTTTCGACGTTATCCGATCCAATTTTTCATTCAGTTCGGCTGTTCCATTGATCTTCTCTAAGTTCTTTGGATTTGGAGCTCATTGAGTTTCTTATTCTTTTCATCCATGTTCTCTTAGGTATTTCTCTCTTCTGTATTCCTGTAGGTGACAATGCAATTACTTGTTTCGGGAGTCTACTGTTTTTCATTCGTTGGACATTTCCGAACCATTTGAGCTACTTTCGTTGTATGTCATCCATGACTGTACCTTGTGTTCTCATGCGTGCTCTAATTTCTTCATTTCTTATCCTCTCCCGTTTCGAAATTACGGCATTACAGCCCAAATTGAGCCCTGGTCTCCTTTATTTTTTGCCTCCACCTTTGCCTGTCTGTGGCTGCTCTTCTCCATACACGCACTCCTAAAAGGACTTGTGCGTCGCTGTTTACTATGTCTGCCCAGCGCTTTCTTGGCTTTCCAACCGGTCTCTTTTGCTGCAATCTAGCATTCTGTGCTCTTTTTGGTCGCCTATCCCCTCCCATTCTTATCACATGTCCGGCCCATTGCAATCTTTGTATTCTAATGAAGTCTGACAGGGATGTTTCCTTATAAAGTTGATAAAGCTCGTTGTTGTATGTACTTCTGAAGATTCCATTTTCCCTCACAGGTCCTAGTATCCTCCTCAGTACTTTCCTTTCGAATGTGTCGAGCTTGTTTTTGGATGTTTCTTTCAGGACCCAGGCTTCACTGCCATAGCATGTTATTGGTCGAATTAATGTTTTATAGATTCTCATCCTTGTATTTCGGTGGACAGTTTATTAGACCGAAATATATGGGAGAGGGCAAAATAAGCTCTGTTTGCCTGCGTTATTCTCTTCCGTATTTCTCCATCTTCTGATCCCTCGGCATATATTCAATTTCTACTCCCAGGTATGTAAACTTTTCAACCGTTTCAATGTCATCTTCATGTATAATGTTTTGTGGGATTATATTTATTCTCGTCTGAGTCATTATTTTTGTTTTTTCTGTGTTAATTTTCAGACCTTAGCGAAGTACTTAGCGTTCGTCTTATTACATCCATTTCCGCGGCTTCTGTCTTTCTTTTATTTCTCTCTGTTAATCTCCTCATTTCACAATCGTATAAAAGCATGTTTTTTACCAGTTTCATAGATATTAAATTATATCTTTTCTGTTATTTTCTTGTTCCAGAGAAAGGCATCCTATAGCTTTTTTTGCTTTTCTTTGGTTTGTACATTGAGGAAATTTGTGCCGCTTTCCATTAGCTGGGAACGTGGTATCCATTTATACACATATTAACAATTTTTGTAATCAGTCGAATTAGTTTTTTGGTGCCACATATAAGGAGTTCAGTTCGTCGTCTATTGATTCAGTGTAATCACCTTGCTTAGCAGTTTTCTGTTTCCGTGAGAACATTATATTTCATATGTTTTCATTCTGGTGGGATGTAGAGTAACATTATGTTGTTTTATATGCCATTAGATTAGAGTGAAAACTTAGTCTTTTGCTAGCTGTTGCCGCTAGATCATCTATGCCATTTCGTTCGTTGCAATCCGGAACTGCATGCCGGGGTTTGTTCTGGTTGGATCAGAGAGAGCAGCATATGTGCCTCCTGATGAGAGACTAATAAGTTTCGAAACCGGTAGAGGTGCTTGCTGCACTCTCTGATTGGACTAGAATATGACGCAGCTGTATTTTCGTTTTGCAACGAAATTGAAAATGGTTATTCATTTTTTATTTTCATGTTTACTCTGATTGGAGTACGAAGGGAACCATTCTCGTTGGAACTTTACCGCGCTGAGCAGATGTGACGTGAATTATAAATTGTAAAATTCCCTCATCGTAAAATGGGATTTATCTCATTATTTAGATATTTTAGAATTTCGGTACCAGCCCAGTAGTGCTGGTACCCAAAAAGGCGATAGATGGAAATAAAGCATGGAGATTATGCATAGATTTTAGACAACTGAACAAGAAAATAGTCACAGAAAAATTTCCTTTACCAAGGATAGACTCGATACTAGATCAACTAGGAAGAGCAAAATGGTTTTCAGTTATAGACTTAATGTCAGGTTTTCACCAGATACCATTAGAAAAATCATCGAGAAAATACACATCGTTTAGCACAGACAATGGAGCATTTCAATTTATCAGATTACCTTTTTGATTAAATGTAAGCCCAAATAGCTTTTCAAGGATGATGTCAATAGCATTTTCGGGATTAACACCGGACAAAGCATTTCTTTACATGGACGATATAGTAGTGATAGACCTGACACCTAGACAACTTGAAAAAGACATTCGAGACATGTCGAAAATTCAATTTGAAACTTAACCCAGGAAAATGTCAATTTTTTAGAAGAGAAGTAAAATATTTAGGACATGATCTTTCTCAGGAAGGAGTATCACCAGACAAAGCGAAATATGCAACGATTGAACAATACCCGACACCTAAGACAGCGGAAGAAACAAAAAGATTCGTAGCATTTTGTAATTATTATAGACGTTTTATTCAAAATTTTGCTGAAATATGCGTGATGTAAGTGATGTATATTGTTTTATAAATAAATATCTAACGAATACTTTAAGGTAATTTAAGGATTTCTAAAATATCTAAATAATGAGATAAATCCCATTATAATCGTTCTTAGTCTCAGCATCCGTATGGCTTGTAAATTGTAGAAGCCTCGGAGGTGTAACCAGAGAAGGTTCCCATTGTTTTCATTCTGGTGGTATGTAGAGTAACATTATGTTGTTTTATATGCCATTAGAATGAAAACTTAGTCTTTAACATATATTTAATAAATATATTATATTTAATTTTATATTTTCCATATCTTTAACTATCAGTTCATGTTTGTTATTGATTTCATGTATATTTCATGTTCCTAAATTCATTATCCGTTTCAATTCGCCCAGCAGTTATGTAGGCAGAGATTTCAAATTAATTTTAATAATAATTATTATAGTCTATGCTTCATAGACATAATTTTGGGAGCATGTCAGCTGGAACCTGAAAGGAATGTGTGTATTCTACGGCAGAACCCATAGTAGAAGAATCTACAGTCGAAGAAGACTCTAGAGCTATCAATAAATATAAAAACCACAAAGCGCAGGAGCCAACACTGTATCTGCAGAATGTTTGAAAAATAGAGGAGACACACATGCCTTTCGTAAGCTGATTTGCCAAACTGGAAAGAAGATCAATTACCAACTTCCTGGAAGGAGAGTGTTATCATTCGGATACACAAAAAGGGTGATAAATGATGAGATGGATTGCACAAACTATAGAGGTATAGTTTGTGCTATACATCTAGGCAGTTAATGGATAAATACTAGGAATGCATCAAGACACTACACCAGCTTTTTATAGATTTTAAGCAGGCATATGATAGTAGTATACGAGTGGAACTGTGGAATGCCATGGTAGAACTAAGAATACCAAAGAAATTGATAAATATCACAAAAGCATATATAATATGTAGACGAAGTTATGAGTGCTGTAAGAATTGAAGGAAAATAGTCGACATTCTTTACAATCAACGGTGGTCTCAAATAGGGAGATACCTTATCCTCACTTCCCTTCAGTATCGCTTTGGAGCGTATTGTTAGGAAATCTAGCATAGAAACACCACTCGCATTATATTACATTATCCTCACATTATATGCCTATAACAAAAGTGCTTCGCATTATACTAGCTGTCACCGATTAGGCGATTATATAGATATAGTAGTAGGAAATACAACGATCAGTGTCAAGGAAAACTTTATTAGACTGAGAAATGCCGCAAAGCAATCAGAGGAATAAATGAGGATAAAACACAATACATAGCTACAACATGAACGGGGCAGCGAGACAGAATAAGGCAAAACGTTACAATGCACCAGAACAAATTTGAAAGGAAAGGGTTCATCAGTTTAAACATTTGGGAGCTACGATCACATCTGATAATAACATTACTCATAAACAATGATTAACAACAAAATACAAAGCGCCAATCGTTGTTGGTTTGCGTTACAAAAAATTTTGAAATTAGATTATGTATCCAGTTGTACGAAAATAAGCATCTACCATTCTGTAATAAGACCTAAATAACGAATGCCTGTGAAACTTGGACAATAACAAAACTTAAAAATCGCAGAAAGAATAATTCTTAGAGGAATATATGGAGCAGTTAGGGATGGCACCAGAGAACTTTAGACAGTGAGAACCAACAAAGAATTGAAAGAATGATATAACCAACCAGATCCTATATAGTTAACATAATAAAGTCACAAAGACTTATATGTCTAGGTTATGTCAAGAGGCAAGAGTATCGTGTCGCCACATTCTCAACATTTCACAAAATTGCATTACATTTCCAAGCCGTAATCAACGTTAAAATTAAGACAGCCAATTTGTCCTTAAAAAAATGACCTAAAAACAAAAGAAAATATAAGACATTAGGTATAAAAAAAACCCAACTCAGCAATACCGTGACCTCAAAATATCATGCTGTACCTATCTAATTTTGTTTTATTTAAAAATTTGAAATCTAAATTAATATTGTTCTGGAATATATAACTTTGCACGTTTCTACAATAATTTACAATGTACATTCTAATTACCTACCCATAATCCCACTGAAGAAAAGAATGACTACAAGTTAATCGTTTTATTGTTTAGCTTCTTAACTGCCACCCAGGGGGTGTCCGGTTTGTCTATCGGCTCGATAACAGATGAACAGAATTTTTAATTTGGGCATTCTGCACGTGTAGAAAGAAATTTTTGAGAGAGAGGATATTCACCGTTATGATTTAGAAGGAATGGCCTACAGGCGTTTAAAAACCGCTTTTGTTTGTATTGTTTTACAAAAAACATATTTTTATACATAGCTTTACTCCCTAGATGCAAGATGGCACTATTATCTGGTTTTTGAATTTTTGGCGCCTAATTCGTTATTACATAACACGGTCCGATTTGAAGAATATTATAACTGTACATTAAAAGATAGTTTCTAATTCTAAAGAATTTTTTATAATAACAACTTTCCATAATATGAATTTAGATACGTAAATAAACAAAGGCTTCGTTATGATAATGGTCGCATTTTCAGCTTGTTCAGATTTTTAATGGATTATAGCTCGAAAACTATCACCTTTTGAGAAAAAAGAGATCTTTTTTGTTTAGAATGGCCCAAAATACCTAAAAAGATTTTGTGGAGCCAAAAGTTGATTCTTTGCATTTGTTTTAAAAAATTTTTTAAACAATTTCTGAAAAAAAATTTCGCCAAGCACCCTTTAGATTTGTTTAAAGGGGACACTTTTTAACGGGACTAAGCAAAGAAACTGAATCAGAATATTTTTCATACTGGAGCGGCCTACAACATGGACTATAGTTTGTGCAGGTTATCGGAATTAGGCCACTTTTTGGGAAAAGTTATTTATCAGCAATTTTATTGCTGGAATCGAGTCTTATGATTGCATATTAATAATATAGGTACTTACCTATGAAAAGTCCGCAGATAGTGTGCTATATTTTTTATAAACAAATTAACGCTCCGAAATCCTATTTTTTTTCAATTATTGCTCTGTAACTCCGAAGATTTAGACTTTACAACAAAAACACTTGAATAAAAATTTACATACAGGGTGTCCCAGACTAATTTACCCACGCTATATCTCTTAAACGAATATAGATTTTCGAATGGAACAAAAAGTGATATATTCTACTTGTAATACCCTAAATATTCATCCCTTAGTTACAACCTCTAACTTTAATTTTTTTAATAGCACCCTCTATATTTTTTTATAGTTTTTGATGTGGTCTTTTATCGTCTATTCAACACATTTTTTGAAAATAAAATCGGTTCTTAAATAACCAAGAAACTCAGTTTATTTTTGTTAATTGTGTGTCCCAGACTAATTTATCCAGGCTATATTTCTTAAACGAATAGAGATTTTCGAATGGGACAAAAACTGATCTATTACATTTGTAATACCCTTTCATATGGCGTAGAAAAATTGATCCCCTAAATATTCATCCCTAACTTACAGGGCGCTATTTAAAAAAAAATAAAGTTAGGGGTTATAACTAAGGGATGAATATCTAGGGGATAATTTTTTTTCTACACCACATTAAAGTGTATTACAAATGTAATAGATCAGTTTTTGTTCCATTCGAAAATCTCTATTCGTTTACGAAATATAGCCTGGATAAGTTAGTCTGGGACACATAATTAACAAAACTAAACTGATATTTTCTTGGTTATTTACGAACCGATTTTATTTTAAAAAAATGTGTTGAATAGACAATAGAAGATCACATCCAAAACTATAAAAAAATATACAGGGTGCTATTAAAAAAATTAAAGTTAGAGGTTGTAACTAAGGGATGAATATTTAGGGGATCATTTTGTTCTACGACATATTAAAGTGTATTACAAGTAGAATAGACCACTTTTTGTCCCATTCGAAAATCTCTATTCGTTTAAGAGATATAGCGTGGCTAAATTAGTCTGGGACACCCTGTATATTATAATTATGTAGATATCAGTACGCGTATCTTAATCCGCAACGTAACTAGATAACAATTAAAACTAGTACAGTAACGGCTTGGTAAGCACTTTATATTGCATTATGCATTCATCCCAATAAGTTATATATATATATATATATATATATATATATATATATATATATATATATATATATATACAAACAACTAGTTTATTAGGGTTGCAATCAGAAGGTTGGCCAGGATGTTAAAGAAACACTCTTTTGACTTTTTGTCTAGCTTTCGGAATGGTTTTATTCCTTTTTCAAGACTCTGTAATATAGATAAAAAGAAGTATGTAAATTTTTATAAAATATCACAATTCGTCAGTTCAACTTACTAGTCGTTGAGATTATTTAAAAGCTTTATGACCCTCAACAATACTAACACAAACATAGAATACAGAAAATAATGGACAAAATACATTCTAAAATTTGTTAAGGATGGTAAATTTTTATATTTATTCTATGACATCTTTTGATGGTGTGTTTTAACTTTGATACATAGAGAACAGAAAGAACAAACAATCTGATTAAAATGTAATTAGGTGTTTTTAATATTGTATTTATTTTCAAAAAACCAAGAGGCCCATACTGGGTAATTTTTATTTTTAACTTTGTCTTAATGGTATGCAACCTGTTATGCACACAGATGTATTGTGTAGTGCATATGTATAAGAAATATTTATTTTATTTTTGATGTTTTTCCAGTAAGTAACAATAAATATTGCTCAGTTTATCTATGCCAGACTTTTTATTTATGCAAGACGTACTGGATTTTATCAAACACATTTCCAAGAAAACACGTTTTGAATGGTTTGTTTCTTTGGCCAAAATACATGAATCTTCGAAATTAAACTCATGTTTCAAAGTTAATGCATGTTCTGTAAGTGCACATGCATTTATTTTATTGGTTTTTATACCACTACGATGTGAGATCACCCTACTGTGGAAATTGCGAGATGTTTCCCCGATGTATACGTTGTTACAATTGGAACACGGTATGGAATAAACAACATTCGAAGACTCTTGTCTTGTGAAGGGATCCTTTGTTTTTGAGTATAACTTAGATACCGTTTTTACGTTCCTAGTTGAAATTTTTAAGCCATTAACATTTTTGAAAAGGTTAATTAGCTTAGGTGTCAGAACTGGAATGTAGGGCAAGGAACCAAAAGTTATTTTAGGTGGTATTACTGATGTGTTGTCGCTGTCTGTCAATGTCAATTGTCGGACCTCATTATTATGAAAATTTTGTTTACCAGAAAATTGAGAAGGAAAAGGAGAACCGAAAATGAGTTTATTTAAAAGCCCTATGGGATATGAGTTCTCTAGTAGTATAGATCTCAACTTTTTTAGTCCCTTGTCCCTGAACTCAATGTGCGACAAGTTTGTAACCCTACTTTTTAAGGCCAAAACCAAGTTTGTTTTCATCTTAGATGGATGTTGAGAATGAAAATTTATGAAACGGTTACTAAAACAAGGCTTACGATACCACTCCGTCATCAGAATGCCCTCACTGCCACGATGAATAAGCATGTCCAAAAAAGGAATCATATTATCAGCCTCCCTCTCAACTGTAAACTTTAGGTGTTCACATTGGGCATTGAAGGTGTTTAAAACATCAGATACTTTGTTTTCAGGGACCGACAAAATCAAATCATCTACATATCGCTTAATAAAAGGTATGTGAAACGGTATCTTTTCTTTACAAGTTGTTATAAGTTCATCCAAAACAAAGTTACATAGGATGGGGGATATTTTGCTACCCATTGGAGTGCCAAAGATTTGTTTAAAAAAATTACCATTGAACAAAAAGATGTTGGAGTCAAATACGAACGTTAAGATTCTTATGAAATCCTCTAAACTGATCTTGGTATGCGGAGAAATGCTGTTCCAGTTGTTTTTGATGCTGTTAAGGATAGCATCTAGTGGTAAGTTTGTAAACAGTGACACAACATCTAAACTAACCAATATATAATTATTCGGAACTTTAACATTGTTGATGAAGTTACTAAACGTGAAGGAATCTCTTATATAGAATTCATTGGATTCGTTGTAGGAAATTGTGAGAATATCTGTGAGGTGTTTAGCAAGTTTGCTATTGGGAGCATCAATTGAGGAGACAATAGGCCTCATTGAAATAGTGGGTTTGTGAACTTTAGGAAGTGTATAAAACCTGGGTGCAACTGCATTATAGATTTTCAAGGATTTTGCAGATTCTGTTGTTATGGATTTGGAAGAAGCTAAATCCGAAACCAGCTTGTTCGCCTTTTGTTGGAGGGTGCACACCGGACTATTCCTTAGTTCGATGTAACTTTTTTTGTCATTCAATAAACTATTACTTTTTTCAATGTAATCATTCTTATACATTGCCACTGTTACATTTCTCTTGTCACTCCTAACAATGTAAATTTCCGGATGTGATTTTAAAAATTGTTTGCACTCATTGTATATATTGTTCAAAAAATGCCCTTCTTTACTTGTTTTGTGTAGAAAGTACTACACAAAACAAGTAAAGAAGGGCATTTTTTGAACAATATATACAATGAGTGCAAACAATTTTTAAAATCACATCCGGAAATTTACGTTGTTAGGAGTGACAACGGAAATGCAACAGGGGCAATGTATAAGAATGATTACATTGAAAAAAGTAATAGTTTATTGAATGACAAAAAAAGTTACATCGAACTAAGGAATAGTCCGGTGTGCACCCTCCAACAAAAGGCGAACAAGCTGGTTTCGGATTTAGCTTCTTCCAAATCCATAACAACAGAAGCTGCAAAATCCTTGAAAATCTATAATGCAGTTGCACCCAGGTTTTATACACTTCCTAAAGTTCACAAACCCACTATTTCAATGAGGCCTATTGTCTCTTCAATTGATGCTCCCAATAGTAAACTTGCTAAACACCTCACAGATATTTTCACAATTTCCTACAACGAATCCAATGAATTCTATATAAGAGATTCCTTCACGTTTAGTAACTTCATCAACAATGTTAAAGCTCCGAATAATTATATATTGATTAGTTTAGATGTTGTGTCACTGTTTACAAACTTACCACTAGATGCTATCCTTAACAGCATCAAAAACAACTGGAACAGCATTTCTCTGCATACCAAGATCAGTTTAGAGGATTTCATAAGAATCTTAACGTTCATATTTGACTCCAACATCTTTTTGTTCAATGGTAATTTTTTTAAACAAATCTTTGGCACTCCAATGGGTAGCAAAATATCCCCCATCCTATGTAACTTTGTTTTGGATGAACTTATAACAACTTGTAAAGAAAAGATACCGTTTCACATACCTTTTATTAAGCGATATGTAGATGATTTGATTTTGTCGGTCCCTGAAAACAAAGTATCTGATGTTTTAAACACCTTCAATGCCCAATGTGAACACCTAAAGTTTACAGTTGAGAGGGAGGCTGATAATATGATTCCTTTTTTGGACATGCTTATTCATCGTGGCAGTGAGGGCATTCTGATGACGGAGTGGTATCGTAAGCCTTGTTTTAGTAACCGTTTCATAAATTTTCATTCTCAACATCCATCTAAGATGAAAACAAACTTGGTTTTGGCCTTAAAAAGTAGGGTTACAAACTTGTCGCACATTGAGTTCAGGGACAAGGGACTAAAAAAGTTGAGATCTATACTACTAGAGAACTCATATCCCATAGGGCTTTTAAATAAACTCATTTTCGGTTCTCCTTTTCCTTCTCAATTTTCTGGTAAACAAAATTTTCATAATAATGAGGTCCGACAATTGACATTGACAGACAGCGACAACACATCAGTAATACCACCTAAAATAACTTTTGGTTCCTTGCCCTACATTCCAGTTCTGACACCTAAGCTAATTAACCTTTTCAAAAATGTTAATGGCTTAAAAATTTCAACTAGGAACGTAAAAACGGTATCTAAGTTATACTCAAAAACAAAGGATCCCTTCACAAGACAAGAGTCTTCGAATGTTGTTTATTCCATACCGTGTTCCAATTGTAACAACGTATACATCGGGGAAACATCTCGCAATTTCCACAGTAGGGTGATCTCACATCGTAGTGATATAAAAACCAATAAAATAAATGCATGTGCACTTACAGAACATGCATTAACTTTGAAACATGAGTTTAATTTCGAAGATTCATGTATTTTGGCCAAAGAAACAAACCATTCAAAACGTGTTTTCTTGGAAATGTGTTTGATAAAATCCAGTACGTCTTGCATAAATAAAAAGTCTGACATAGATAAACTGAGCAATATTTATTGTTACTTACTGGAAAAACATCAAAAATAAAATAAATATTTCTTATACATATGCACTACACAATTCATCTGTGTGTATAACAGGTTGCATACCATTAAGACAGAGTTAAAAATAAAAATTACCCAGTATGGGCCTCTTGGTTTTTTGAAAATAAATACAATATTAAAAACACCTAATTACATTTTAATCCGATTGTTTTTTCTTTCTGTTCTCTATGTATCAGAGTTAAAACACACCATCAAAAGATGTCATAGAATAAATATAAAAATTTACCATCCTTAACAAATTTTAGAATGTATTTTGTCCATTATTTTCTGTATTCTATGTTTGTGTTAGTATTGTTGAGGGTCATAAAGCTTTTAAATAATCTCAACGACTAGTAAGTTGAACTGACGCATTGTGATATTTTATAAAAATTTACATACTTCTTTTTATCTATATTACAGAGTCTTGAAAAAGGAATAAAACCATTCCGAAAACTAGACAAAAAGTCAAAAGAGTGTTTCTTTAACATCCTGGCCAACCTTCCGACTGCAACCCTAATAAACTAGTTGTTTGTTTATATCGACAGTCACTAATATCCAGTATTTCTTATATATATATATATATATATATATATATATATATATATATATATATACATCCCGCTATCATTATGTCATCTTTTCATGTTGCAGTCATTTGGCATCACTAAGAAATACTATCATTTTCGAATTTTAATTCGTGTATGTTTGTTGAGCGCATTTTTTAATGCCCTGTATCGTTCTCAGTTTTCTAAAATTTTGATTTTAAAAATTTAAATTATATACAAAAATTTTTACACTTCACAGCCATTTTGACTTCCACCACATAAAAATGTGTATTTGCGGTGTATTTGCCGTCAATCAACGTTGCCACGAGTTAAAAATATCGAGCGTTTGAGGCCAGGTAGAAAAGGTATATTATAAAGTATATAAAAGGTGGGTTCTTTACCTGTTCGGCTGGTTCGGCTGGTAAGGGTCCAAATATTTTACGAGTTGAATTGTGTTTATTTTATTTCATCTGTTAAATTATAATTTTCTCATAACGACTTACAATATTTGTTTGAAAAATTAATTTTGGGTCATTCCATTTCAAATCATTCAATTTTGGAGCAAAAATAAATTTGGACCTCCGATTTGTCTGAAAATTGGTATATAGCTTCTGCGGGACGTAAAAATAAGATATTTAAGGTCAAAAAATCTTCTTCTTCTTTTTTTCTCAAAATGTTATTTTATTCGATTTTACAGTGATTTGGTGTTTATTTATACAAATTTCCATTTTCTCTCGTAAAGTATCAATTGAAAACATAATATTTTAATAGAAGGGACTCAAAAATGTCATTATATGGCATTATAACAAGTTACTTTGATTCAAAACAAGCTTTTGATCAAATTTTATAGTGTAGAAAACGTTAAAATACCGTTTTTTTACATTTTTCTCCATTCCCAAAATGCATCATAATCGATTTGGCTGAAAATTTGCCCACAGATAGACAAAACAGAGGACTTTAAGTGGTCATAAGGATTTGAATTATATTACAATACCCAAAAGTTACATGCAATATTATAATCAAAAATATAGGCGTCTACTGTAAGTAAAATTAACTCGAAAATATCGACCTCACGACAAAAATTGTTAAAAAGAAATTGTAATAATTGTAAATACGATTTATTTGGAACAATTTCAGTTCCTTCCATTTTTGTCGAAAAGTTAAAAATGGCGGAGATATTGAGCAAAACAGGTTCTCCTTTAAAATCAAGATGGCCGCTAACGTAACGGAGGAATTCATTCGCGATTTTAAATTTAGGCTACTATTGACTCCCCTAAAGATCAGAAAAATAAATTTTTGTGCAGCTTGGCATTCAAGGTCAAATGCTATCCCGACTGGACTAATATATACTTTTGAGTATGATATTACTGCATGTAACTTTTTTGGTATTGTAATATAATTCAAATCCTTCTAACCACTTAAAGTCCTATCTTTTAGCTATATGCGGGCAAATTTTTAGCCAAATCGATGATGATGTATTTTGGGAATGGAGGAAAATGTAAAAAAACGGTATTTTAACGTTTTTTACACTATAAAATTTGATCAAAAACTTGTTTTGATTCAAAATAACTTGTTATAATGCCATATAATGACATTATTGAGTCATTTCTATTAAAATATTATGTTTTTCATTGATACTTTACGACAGAAAATGCAAATTTGTTTAAATAAACACCAAATCACTGTAAAATCGCATAAAATAACATTTTGAGAAAAAAAGAAGAAGAAGATTTTTTGACCTTAAATATCTTCTTTTTACGTCCCGCAGAAGCTATATACCAATTTTCAGACAAATCGGAGATCCAAATTTTTTTGCCTGAGTGATTTGACATGGAATGTACCTTTTACATTTTCGTTTAATTTACTTACGGTTTTTGTTCAGAATTTTGAAGAAACGCTTGGTTTGACATAAAATTTGGGACACGCGTAGCCAGTGGCGTAGCTAGGGTGGGGCGGAGGGGGCGGTCCGCCCCGGGTGTCACCCTTTCGGGGGTGACACCCGAGAGGCACGATCACAAAACAATGAATCGTTAATTTGTAACTGCTCACTTTACAATCAAAATACAATTCGAACTTATTTTGTGAACACCCGAAATCGAGAAAAGTTTAGGTCAAAGTGGATTTGAACCGTTAAAAGTAAAAATAAGTTGATCTAAGTATTTACCTAACGAAATTCTCAAGAAGCTTGAAATAATTATTTATGGTTTAGATAATATGAAGTGCCGTTCACAGGAATACGATAATGCAGCTCTTATGAGCGGCGCCGGCGTACATGGAGGAATACAAGCTATTATTACAGCAACAAATAAAAAGGCCATTTCCTTTGGATGTATTGATCATTTAATTAATTTATGTAGCCAGCACTCTTTTTCACAAAAATAGATTTTTCGGAAGTGTAGAGGCGATTTTTAATTTTTTTTTCTGCTTCCACTAGCTGCTGGGAAGTGCTTATTAAACACAACAAAGCATCTGTTAAACGACTTTCCCCAACGAGTTGGAGTGCTCACTATGCTGCAGTTCTAGTATTGGCAACACATTTTGATAGTATTGTTGCTGCAATTGAGGAATTATGTCATCAACTAGAAAATTTAGATACCAGAGGTGCTGCACATAACCTTATGCCCGCTGTGTGTAATTTCATATTTGTTTGTTATCTTTTCTTTTGGAACGATGTACTAAGAGAAATACATTTTTGTCTGATTGAATTTCACAGTAAAGGTATAACCGTTGATCAATCAGCGACCAAATTATATTGAATATTGAGGGGTCTTTATATTGAAGAACAACGTAGTCATAAATATTATTGATGAAGCAATAGATTTTTCCACGAAAAAATATGAGGACGTCATTCCCACCGAAAAACGAATTCGACGTCAAAACCGAACGCATGGTGAGTTAGCTTTAGCTACCGATACAGGACTCACACTTCGAGTCGAACTTCAAAAGGATATGTTGGAATGGTCTGACCTATTCAATGTTGAACTCGAAACCAGATCAATGTCCATTCATGATGCGGCTTCATTGTTCGAGATTGTGCAGACACGCACTTTGCTTTTTACGAACAGTGAACAGTTGAAATTAGCTGTTTCAACATTTTGTGACTTTTACCATGAAGATGTATCGGAAGCAGATCTCCTGATAGAAATACCAAGGCTCAGAAAATATTTATAAGTGGCCAATACTACAGCCTCTAATCTAAATTCTAAATGGTTACCTGTACACATTTTAAAATTCATTGTGGAATGAGTTTTCATGGAATCCCTCAACAACTTTAATGGTTGCATTAAAATTGTTTATAACAATTTGGGTATCGGTGGCTTCATGGGAGAGAAGTTTTAGTAAGCTAAAATTAATCAAAAATTACTTGCGAGCAACAGTGATGCAAACAAGGCTAAGGCTACGGCTCCACGGGCGAGAAATTGACGCTAGCAGCAGCAGTAAAATGAACTTAAGGTTCCGCGGAACGGAATGGGAATAGCCGAACTGAACCGACTACGCACAAGTCCTGTAGTCGGTACAGTTCGGCTATTCCTATTCCGTTCCGCGGAACCTTAAGTTCATTTTACTGCTACTGCTAGCGTAAATTTCTCGCCCGTGGAGCCGTAGCCTAAATAACCTCGGTTTATTAACTATGGAACATAAAGCAACACAAAACATGAATATAAAAAATGTATTTTCAGAGTTTGTCGCTAGTAAAGCTAGAAAAAAATTACTTTTAATTCATTCACACAATGTAAAACAAAAAATAAATAAACTGTTTTATAGGTACTATTTACTGCCATTTCATTAACTATAATTATTAATTTTTTCATTATTTAAAACATACGTATATGGGATTCTTTTTGATTTTAATAGTCTTTATTTTTAGAATTTGGGGTGACACCATCGATTACCGCCCCGGGTGTCACCCATGCTAGCTACGCCACTGCGCGTAGCTAATATGTTAACCTTTCAATGCTAACGTGAAGTATTTTGACATAAGTGCTAACGTCCGTCTCTGGGACCGTATGTTTTTACATGCCCTAGTACTGTAAATTTTACAAATTTTTAAAATTTAATTACTTCAAGGGTTTTATTTAATACTTTTTTATTTAAAATAAATGCAGTTTTATTTAAAAATTATATTTATAAACATTTATTTTGACAAAAATAATTCCTTAACAAAAACAAGCAACTATTCTAAAAAGTGAGATAAAACCCTAAAATCTTAATTTAAACAAAAAATTTGCTGAGTTATTTTTAAACTAAAGATGAAATTATCCACTTATAATAACCATACTTAAGCAATTCTAATAATACGAAGTAACTTTACACTTAAAAAAGTCAATCTTTTTCTGAACATTCTACACATATACCCTTTATGTGTTCTAAGAACATAAATTTATTACATGAGTAACAACTGTACTTTGTTTTTCGACTTCTCGTAGTTCATTTCTATTTCTAAATAGTAAAAAAAATAATATTTTATTCACTAAAAATACAACGCTAAAAGTTACAATCCTTACCTTTTGCACAGCCGCAAAAGCTAACATCCGTCTCTGAGACCGAAATCTTGTGTAACGAATGAACTATGCATCTACGTTCAACAATATTTTAATACTATCAACGGTTAGATAAAATACGAAGCTATTGAATGACCTAGCCCGAATATCGAAATAGATCGTTAATTATCGGTATGAATAGGTTAGCTCCGTCTATGAGACCATGCGTTAGCACTGAAAGGTTAGAAAAAAAGTGATATTGTGCCGATATGTGCTTTTGATCTGGAGGTGAGTTTCGTCCGTTATCGGGGATGAAAACAAATACGTTCAAATAAGTCCGGAATTGGATAAACTGACTAATTCTAAGCAACTTCTATTTTATAGAGTTTTTTCACTAAGTCAATACTTTTAGAGATATTTGCGAGTGAATATGTTCATTTTTCAACAAAAAAAAACACGTTTTTAGACGGTTTTTCGCAAATAACTCAAAAAGTAGGTACCTACTTTATTGAAAAAAAATTAGCAAATAGCAAATATAGCTTATAGAAAAGTGAAAAAATGGTATATGTGTCAGGTCTGTAGACCCAGTAGAAGCAGAGTTATTGCTAAGCTTTGTTTTAAAACCAAGAGGAGTAGGTAAACTAACCCTAATAGCACACGACGTCCTCTGGACGTCCAAAATAGGTCCATTTTTGGTCCTAACGTCCATGGACTATAAATGGACGTCCTTTGGACGTCCGGCGTTGGACGTCCTTCGGTGGACTAAATATGTACGTCCTTCGGACGTCCTTCGGTGGACTAAATATGTACGTCCTTCGGACGTCCGATGTTGGACGTCCTTCGGGTGGAATAAATATGAACGTCCTTTGGACGTCCGTACTGGACGAAATACGGACGTTTGCTGATCGTCCATATTGGACATATTATACGAATTACGGGATAAAATAGCAAAATAATTCAATAAAATATTAACTTAATTATGTTAATAAAATAGTTTATATCGAAAAGATAATTATATTTAATTCAAAATTGCACAGTTTAATATTCTAAACATGTTTTTGTTTTTTTTTTGTAAAGTGTGAAAATCTTATTTGTAAATTATTTGTTACAATGTTTTATTATTCTAGTTACCAAGATGACATAAGTTTGCTAATTAATTCTAGTAAGCAAAAATATAATTTTTATCAATGTATCTGTACTAAAAATGAATCTTAAGAGCATCTTTTTGAAGTTGAATATACGTGGCCGTGCCCAAAATAGGTCCAGTCTTAGTCCTAATGTCTATGGACTATAAATGTATGTCCTTTGGACGTCCGACGTTGGACGTACTTCGGGTGAAATAAATATGAATACGGTGGACTAAATATGTACGTCCTTCGGACTTCCGATGGTGGAATAAATACGAACGTCCTTTGGACGTCCGTACTGGACGAAATACGGACTTTTTGTGGACGTCTGAAAATCACCCCCACTACTTGGTTCCTCTGTTCACAAAACTATAACGATAGGCGATAGATTTTCGATTCACCCACCGATATCAGTTCGAAGTTGGAGAGTTGATCTCTCAGTCGTTGTCGTCGTTAGGGCTCCCGCGTAGAGTTTTATTCATTAACCACTGATTTTATAATGTAATAAATTATATTATATACGAATTAAAGTATAATATACTTATACATATACTATATATTACGTAAAACTATGAAGACGCTGTTTCACAACATAACACAGAGTCCGACCGCCTCATCGGGCCATTTAGAGCATCAATGCATAAGCCCATCCAATGGATTATTATGTGCCCCTTTGACATAGGCGCACAACATTTTAATCTACCACCCTGAGGATTCCTGCTCCTGGAGTTTTTCTGAAGTGCCGAAACAGTCTATGTTCCTGATTCCTCGATCAGATGAGGAGTTTTCGGAGCCATCAACCCCAGAGAGCTACTGGGGCTCCACGTTGCAGCCAGTCACTTCTTGGTAAGTGAACGCCAAAGAGGAAGCATTCAGACTCTGCTGCTACCACCGTCTGGACATAGCCTATCGATCCCTGATGGCCTAGAGGACAAACTCACCGAGAATGATGGACAAAACCACCAGCCAGGACAACTGGTATCCAAACATTGGTATTATTTACGTTTTTTATTACATTTACGTATTTTTTCATGCTCTTTGATATATATTTCTTATTCTTTCTGGTATATTTTTCATACATTTTTCAAGCTTATGGGTGTTTGGTAAAAAATGGGCCATAGCTTAACCTTGGATTACTGAGCTTAAAATAGGTCGATTTAAGCTAACTTACTTTAGTACGAAAGATTATAATAACCGAAATACAGGGTGTCAAATTTAAACTTTTATTTTATTCTTGATTATTTCCTGGGCAATACATCATTTTTGGTGTTGAATTTAGATTTCTTGTCCCAAAAAAACCCCGCTTACCAAATTTCGTGATATTATCCCATGCTTGTTAGGAAATAATCAAGAATAAATAAAATAAAAGTTTAAATTTGGCACCTTGTATTCCGGTTATTATCAACTTTAGTACTAACGTAAGTTAACTTAACTTAAATCGACCTATTTTACCCTCCGAAATTTAAGGTTAATCTATGGCCTATTCTTTACCAAACACTCTGTATAAGTACATATTTGTATTCTAGCCAATCTTTTTGATTTTCTATAAAGTATAGATTTCCTTGAATTTTGAATTACAATTGTTAAAGGAAAGTTTCGCTACCGCGGTCGCCTTTTGTTCGTCTTAACTTCCATAACGGTTCTTTTGTCAAACAGATTGGGTTGGTTATTGTACCTAGTAAGCAAAAAGTATTTATCTCAGTATTTTATAATCTATTTATAATATTGAATTATCTAAAGACAGAAAGCGAAGGCGGATGAAAAAAAATTAGACAAAAGTTGAATGATTATTATAATATTATAATATAATATTACACTATATAATAAGTATATATAGATAGAATATCTTCTTTTTAAGAAATTGTCCATTATCTCCAAATGAGCAAGGTGTCGATTTGAAATATATGTATAATATACAGCCCATTACGCACCACCTTAAAAATTGAGCATTTTTGATGTCTCGAATTTCCTAAACCAGTTGTCCCATCTAAGTGATTTTTTTTATAATATTATAGCCTAGGCTATAGGTTACCTCCTTAAGCTTGTCATGCACGGGGAGCTATATACTGTAATATATATTATATCACACCGCTCTCTATAGTAATGAGTGAGCCTGCACACACGGAACCATTAGTTCCGTGTCTCCAGGCTCACTCATTACTATAGGGAGTGATATGATATAATATACATAATATATTACAGTATAGCTCCCCGTGCATGACAAGCTTAAGGAGGTAACCTGTAGCCTAGGCTATAATATTATAAAAAAAAATCACTGAGATTGGACAACAGGTTTAGGAAATTCGAGACATCAAATATGCATCATTTTTAAGGTGGTGCGTTAGTTTCTTGGAGAAGTGTAATTGTAATTTAATGTAAATAATGTAATATCCAATAATTGTAATTTAATATAAGATGCAATATAAGTTCCTTAAAAAATGTATTTTTTATTTCCCACAATACATTCTCCACAGGTCTAAATATCGTCGCTAGACGTCCACCGAACGTCCTCTCAGGACGTTAGATGGACGTTCGGCAGCACGACATTGGACCAAACTGTTACGTACTGCACGACATTGGACGTTAGATGGACGTCCATTGGACGTTTGGCAACGAGGCATTTGGACCAAACTAGGACGTCCTGTTAAGGTCCAATTTACGTCCCCTAGGACGTCCGATTAAGGTCCAATTTACGTCCGATTAAGGTCCAATTTACGTTCGATTAACGTCCAATTTACGTCCGATTAAGGTCCAATTTAGGTCCCCTCGGACGTTAGGTGGACGTCCATTGGACATTTGGCAATGTGGATTTGGACCAAACTAGGACGTCCTGTTAAGGTCCAATTTACGTCCCCTAGGACGTCCGATTAAGGTCCAATTTACGTCCGATTAAGGTCCAATTTACGTCCCCTCGGACCTTAGATGGACGTCCAATGGACGTTCGGTAGCGCGACATTTGGACCAAAATAGGACGTATAAAGGACGTTCCTCGGACAAAAACGGACGTCCTTAAAGTCCGTGAAGGACGTCCTATGGACGTCCATTGGATGTCCTTGTGCTATTAGGGTAAAAAGACAGATTCACACCCAAGAAAGTCACTAGAAATATCTTCAGTTACATCTTCTTTTTTGGTTGATCATATCGGCCTTTGACGGTAATATTGACTAAAAATCTAAAAATAAAAGGAATAACGCAGAAAATGCAAAAATCGCTGATAAAATAAATAAACTAACCTATGAAATGCCAATAGTGTTAAAATTTTATAAATGTCATTATTGTCAAAATTTGATATGAGTAAAATTGCCTGAGGTTGTACCAATTACAAACAAGGTTTAGGGCGCGGGAAATTTGAATTACTCCTCTTGGTTTAAAAACAGACTATAGTGAAAAATAAGCTCTTATATGTCAAATTCCAAATCGAATATTTTAACGTAAAATAAAAAAAATTAAACACTCTTCTTTGAAAACTTATTACAACTTTTTTAAAGTGTTTAAGAAAACGTTTATTTTTATTTTTTTAAAAAGTTTCTAGCAGCAAGAGTAAGCAAGTTACGCTCCAAATAGAGTTGTTCCTTATTTTTTGGTTAAAAATATCGTAAAAATCTCCCTCTAATTAACAGCCCAAATGGAATTAATCGTTACCACTTCACAAGTAACTTTATGTATTGTTTGTGTTTGTAAGTTTCATCAGTTCAAAGTGCTTATTTGTGAAAAAATTTGGTTTTAAGGCTGTTCCTCACGATTCTAAGCATAGCTAAATTCCAATGTAAAAGTTTAAACAAAATAACGCAAGAACTATGGCAGATATTGAGATAATTCTTTTTTTATATGAAAGGTATTAAAAAGTTCTAGTGCACTATTTGCTTATCAATTATTAAATTGTTTAAACAATATGTTTTTTTTTAACTTTTTTGCTTAAAATTAACGTAAAAAAATTTAAATTTAAATACGGCACTAGAGAATTTTTCCCACTTTCCGAAACTGTTTTTGTTTTTAACATAAAGTGTAACACAAAGCAGTTATTTTGTTTAAACTTTTTTACTAAAAGTTTTGCTAAAAGGTATCTCTTTCGGCCGTCATTCTGTCCTTGTTGTCGATATCCAGCCCGCGGCCAGCCAGCAGGTAAAGAAACCCTGTCGGTAGGATTATCAATAATGTTATTACAGGTACGAAAACGAATTAGTGCTTATGAATGGACAAAGATTATTTAGACTTTTGACAAAATTTTTATTATAATTTTTGTTTCAAAACACCCTCTAAAGAAACATTACACAATTCTATATTTATAAATGTAATTTCATTTTATCGATCTTGCTCATGATGCTACTCAAATTCTTATAATACCTATTACTTGTATAAACTTTTTCATTATATGTATTATCATGTATAATATGATATGCATAATCCGTTTAGAACGTCTTTCGACGTTATCCGATCCCATTTTTCATTCAATTCGGCTGTTCCATTGATCTCCTCTAAGTTCTTTGGATTTGGAGCTCATTGAGTTTCTTATTCTTTTTATCCATGTTCTCTTAGGTATTTCTCTCTTCTGTATTCCTGTAGGTGACAATGCAATTACTTGTTTCGGGAGTCTACTGTTTTTCATTCGTTGGACATTTCCGAACCATTTGAGCTGCTTTCGTTGTATGTCATCCATGACTGTACCTTGTATTCTCATGCGTGCTCTAATTTCTTCATTTCTTATCCTCTCCCGTTTCGAAATTACGGCACGACAGCCCAAATTGAGCCCTGGACTCCTTTATTTTTTGCCTCCAGCCTTGACTGTCTGTGGCTGCTCTTCTCCATACACGGACTCCTAAAAGGACTTGTGCGTCGCTGTTTACTATGTCTTCCCAGCGCTTTCTTGGCTTTCCAACCGGTCTCTTTCCCTGCATTCTAGCATTTAGTGCTCTTTTTGGTCGCCTATCCTCTCCCATTCTTATCACATGTCCGGCCCATTGCAATCTTTGTATTCTAATGAAGTCTGACAGGGGTGTTTCCTCATAACGTTGATAAAGCTCGTTGTTGAATGTACTTCTGAAGATTCCTTTTTCCCTCACAGGTCCTAGTATCCTCCTCAGTACTTTCCTTTCGAATGTGTCGAGCTTGTTTTTGGATGTTTCTTTCAGGACCCAGGCTTCACTGCCATAGCATGTTATTGGTCGAATTAAGGTTTTATAGATTCTCATCCTTGTATTTCGGTGGACAATTTTGACCGAAATATATGGGAGAGGGCAAAATAAGCTCTGTTTGCCTGCGTTATTCTCTTCCGTATTTATCCATCTGATCCGTCGGCATATATTCAATTTCTACTCCCAGGTATGTAAACTTTTCAACCGTTTCAATGTCATCTTCATTTATAATGTTTTGTGGGATTATATTTCTTCTCGTCTGAGTCATTATTTTTGTTTTTTCTGTGTTAATTTCGAGACCTTAGCGAAGTACTTAGCGTTCGTCTTATTACATCCATTTCCGCGGCTTCTGTCTTTCTTATATTTCTCTCTGTTAATCGCCTCATTTCACAATCGTATAAAAGCATGCTATTTACCAGTTTCATAGATATTAAATTATATCTTTTCTGTTATTTTCTTGTTCCAGAGAAAGGCATCCTATAGCTTTTTTTGCTTTTCTTTGTTCTGTACATTGAGGAAATTTATGCCGCTTTCCATTAGCTGGGAACGGGGTATCCATTTATACACATATTAACAATTTTTGTAATCAGTCGAATTAGTTTTTTGGTGCCACATATAAGGAGTTCAGTTCGTCGTCTATATTGATTCAATGGAATCACCTTGCTTAGCAGTTTTCTGTAGACTTTATTAGACTGAGAAATGCCGCAAAACAATCGGAGGAATAAATGAGAATAAAACAAAATATTTATATAGCTACAACATGAACGGGACAGAGAGACAGAATAGGGCAAAACGTTACAATGCACCAGAACAACTTTGAAAGGAAAGGGTTCATCAGTTTAAACATTTGGAAGCTACGATCACATCTGATAATAAAGTTACTCATAAACAATGATTCAGACATTAATATTGTTACAGTAGCTAAGTTAATATATGTAATACAGTAATTTAATATTATCTCTATAGAGATGTGTGGCGCTGGTCACAATCTCTTCATGTCATTATTTCTCAGATAAAATGTGCCTATTGTTATATGTTATAACAGATTGCCTAATAAACATTAAAAAAAAATAAACAATGATTAACAACAAAATACAAAGTGCCAATCGTTGTTGCGTTACAAAAAATAGTGAAATTAGATTATGTATCCAGTTGTACGAAAATAAGCATCTACCATTCTGTAATAAGACCTAAATGACGAATACCTGTGAAACATGGACAATAACAAAACTTAAAAATCGCAGAAAGAAGAATTATTAGAGGAATATATGGAGCAGTTAAGGATGGCACCAGAGAACTTTAGACAGTGAGAACCAACCAAGAATTGAAAGAATTATATCACCAACCAGATCCTATAATATAAATATATATATAATGTAATATAAACTTTTAAATAAAACAAAATTAGATAGGTACAGCGTACAGCATGATATTTTTAGGTCACGGTATTGCTGAGTTGGGTTTTTTTTAAATATAATGTCTTATATTTTCTTTTGTTTTTAGGTCATTTTTTTTAAGGACAAATTGGCTGTCTTAATTTAAACGTTGATTAAGGCTTGGAAATGTAATACATTTTTGTGAAATGTTGATAATGTGGCGACACGATACTCTTGACTCTTGACATACCTACCTAGACATATAAGTTTTTGTGACTTTATTATTTTAACTATATTATAGTTAAAATAATAAAGTCACAAAGACTTATATGTCTAGGATATGTCAAGAGGCAAGAGTATCGTGTCGCCATATTCTCAACATTTCACAAAAATGTATTACATTTCCAAGGCTTGATCAAAGTTAAAATTAAGACAGCCAATTTGTCCTTAAAAAAATGACATAAAAACAAAATAAAAATATAAGACATTATGTATAAAAAAAACCCGACTCAGCAATATCGTGACCTCAAAATATCATGCTGTACCTATCTAATTTTGTTTTATTTAAAAATTTGAAATCTAAATTAATATTGTTCTCGAAAATATAACTTTGCACGTTTCTACAATAATTTACAATGCACATTCTAATTACCTACCCATAATCCAACTGAAGAAAAGAATGACCACAAGTTAATCGTTTTATTGTTTAGCTTCTTAACTGCCACCCAGGGGTTGTCCGGTTTGTCTATCGGCTCGATAACAGGTGAACAGAATTTTTGATCTGGGCTTTCTGCACGTAAACGTTTACGTGTAGAAAGAAATTTTTGAGAGAGAGGATATTCACAGTTATGATTTAGAAGGAATGGCCTTAAAGTAAATTTTAAATCTTTAATTTTGAAAAAAAAAGTCTTTTTTCAAAATAACTTAAAAATTATTAGTGATACCAAATATCTTAAAGAGTAAAAAATGTAGGTTTTGCTTTTTTAAATATTTGGGATTTTTTGATTTTCTGGAAGACAAAAATTGGTTAAGATATGGCTGTTTAATTTACTCGTGACTAGTGATTCGTTCGAGCCCTTTCAACAAAACCCCTTTCAAAAATAAGCATTTTTAACCAATGCAACTTACAGATCATATACAGGGTGTCCCCGAAAATAGTGCGTTCCTTAAAGGTATAGATAGAAAGCGCAATGTAGAGCAAAAAATTCTTATAACATTTTCAGCCGTTTAAAACTTTTATAGAACAAAATTTGCTTAGAATTAGAATTAGTCAGTTTATCCACTCCCGGACTTATTTTGAACGTATGTTTTTTCACCCCCAAGAAGGGGTGAAAATCACATCCAGGACAAGAGAACATATCGGCATAATCTCACTTTTTTCTTTGGCATTTTAGCTACGTGTGTGCCAAATTTCATGTCAATCCAAGCGGTTCTTTAAAATCTGGAGGTTTTGCGATATTTTACCGTGAGTGAATGGAATGATTGCCGTTGTCACTTTTAGATAAGAAATCATTATCACAATGACATAGTCAGGTTAACTGAATTATATAATTATTGTTTTTATCATTAAATGTGAAAACCTAGAATTATCCATGTCTGTCCGTCAATAAACACAACTCCTGTGTTAGTAGGACAGAAAGAATGACAAATAAGGTGTCAAATGAAAGCCTTTAACCAAAATATGATATTACATGTGAGAAGTTTGACCTCGGACTGCCTGTTCCAGAGTTGCAACCGAAAGTACTGTTTTAAATTCGTCGAAATAGTACAAACTATTATTCAACGCGACTAAGAAAGACCAGAACAAATACATACTTCCGGTTTCATGCCTGTCTATTTGTCCATGTCTGTCGGTGAACAAAATTCATCCGTCATATCAACTGACAAAAAGTTACACGAAGAGTTCAAATATCGACTGCCGGTTCAACTTCCGGTCACTTTGGGTGAAAAATTAGAACTTACGATGTCCAATTGCTTGTTACAATTTTTTTATAAGTGTTCTACTCTATATATTCTGTTTTGATGTCAGGGTCTTCAAAATTTATGTGGTGAGTTCCGGTATGTGATGAATAAAAAACGACTCTATAAGCAGAAGAAAAAAGTGTTCTTTAAAGTGTTCTCAAGACCTAAGACAATACATCGACTCACAAGAGCGTTGTGACAGTAGCAAAAATTCGAGTTGGGGTTCGAATTACTTTCTCATGCGGCTTACTCTCCTGACTTGGCCCCCTCCGATTATTAAGTGTTCCCAAATCTGAAGAAATGACTCGTAAATAAAAAAATCAGCTGAGATAATTGAAGAAAAAAATAACTATTTTTCAGAGCTTTCAAATCGTATTATGCGCACGGCATCGACATCCGCGACACGGCATAAATCCAACAAAAGAATTGAGAGGGAACTCTGGACCAAATATCAAAAACCAGTATAACCTAACACTTTGAGCTTCATATTAATAATAGAAAATCACCGAAAGACAAATATGTAATGTAAAGAATTAATATCTCAATATTCTGGTCTACTAAACAATAACGACTGGCAAAACATTAAAGTCTTTATTCAAGTCGTATATTCAAAAAATAAGACAAGTAGAGTAATAAATGGATAATTAAAAATTGCGAGAAACAGTGCAAGAAAATTATTTAATAGACCCGAAGACAAAACAAAAATTAATGTGCTAAATAAAAGTATTGATTCGTTACTGCAGAACTAGAACTGTTATATGGAGCTATACTAGTCTGGATCGGTGTAAATTAAATGAGAAAGAAAATAATATAATAAACACACTTTAAGAGCAGATAGAGAAAATATATGGATTATCAGAAGGTTCAAACGTCAGAATTATTAACGATAAACAAGAAAAAGTCAACGAGATAATGATTCTGGACCAACTGTTTTATTATAATTAGGGGTACGGAATTTTCGTTTTTACGAAATAGATGCGAATTTCGGCGAAATTTTGAATATAAATGCGATAAATGTGAAATATGGAGTTTTTGTTTATTTCCGCGAAATACCTGCAGGTGCCCAACTCGCCCGTAAATAAGTAGGTAGTTACGTAGTAAATAAGGCATGGAAAGATTTTACGGAAGTTTTCTATTGTACATAATGTTTGAAAGATTGTTTATTTTTCTAACACGTGTTGAAACAGAAGGAACTTTCATTGTTCATCATTAAATAGATAAAGATAAGATAAGGAATTGATGTTTTTCAATGTTGATTCTTTGAGAAATATAAATAATCCGACTGTTGTTATCTGCATTTCGGTCTTTTGTATTGGTAAAAATCTAAGTAGGAATAAAGGTCAGCTAATTTTTATTTTCTAAACATATAAATTAGTCAAACAGGACAATCAGTGCTCATTCCGTCAATTTTTATTAAGAAAATGGTCTATCAAAAAAGTTTTCATAGTAACATAAAGTTACTTAAAGTATCCCCTAAAATGGGACGCCCTAAAACAATTTTGAGTGATCGAGTCAAAGAATTTGCAACAGATGACCTATATCTGTGTGACACAAGACACAATTGCTACACAGTGCAGTTTTCCGTCATTTGCTAAAGCAGCATTACAGAGCATTTGGAGTCCAACGAACAGCGTAGACGCAGAACGATTCTTCAGCACATATAATATTGTAGTGAAAGATCGAAGAACAGCTCTTAAAGAGTCGAATGTCGAAATTACAACGATGTTAGCTTTTAATTAATGTTTTCTGTTGTTTTACTCGTAGTTAAAAATAAATGCGAAATTTTGTAATTATAAAAAAAGTAAATGCGAAATTCACGTTTTTTATTTGCGAAAATTCCGTACCCCTAATTATAATTAGTTATAAAATAGCTTCAATGGGGAAAAGCTGTAAGCTTAGACCAAACACCAGTAGGGGGCATCCAATTAATTGAGGGAAAAATTAAATGTATAACAATATTCACTTCATTTACTGAAAAGGCATTGTCCCGCAAGAATGGTTGAAATCACAATTAATAGACCTACAAAAAGACAAGCGCTTAAAAGTGATAAGACCATTGAACAATAAGCATGTAAGCTACCTTTTAAACACATTCTCAAAAATAATCCATAACACAAGGATTGTTAGTAAATTCTTTTATAGACTTCAGGCAACAAATTCTCCTGATCATGTTTAAAATACGTACGGAATGTACTAAATAAAAAAATATATTTATCATTTAAAAATAAATACCCTTATACTATAACATAGTTCTAACGTTAAATATATAATGCTTTCCTGTGGAGTATACAAAGGATGGTCCTGTTTTTCCCGCACGCTGCCTTATTTAGTCTTCTTTGTTGTTTAATTCGTTAAATTCTATCCTCTTATGTCACGGCTTCAGGAAGCAGTGGATATATGCAGTGAACGGGAGGCCTATGTCGAACAGTGAACGAACGGAGCCTTTTCGCGTTTATCATGTAGAGAAGTCACTTGTCAAAAACTGGACGTATGTAATCGTATTCAATTTGTTAAATACTGTCACATAATATGTCATACACCTCTGCGCGTTAATCAATTTTATTTCTACATTAAGGTGCTATTACATGCCGCCATTTTGATTTGTCTACAGTCGCATTCTGCCCGTTAAATCCCATCGTTTGAGGCGCTGTACCTCACGATTGGATCAATTGTAGCGAAGCTGCATGACTAAGGCCCTTTTAACATGTTGCTGTATTTGATTTTTCTGTGCCATTTTATATTATTTGTCAAATACTATTATTTGAGGTGCTGTACATCACGATTGGACCAATAGGACCGTAGATACAAGACTAAGGCCCTTTTGACATGCTGCTGTATTTGATTATTCTGTGTCATTGTATTCTGTTCGTTAAACCCTATCATTTGAGTTGCTGTATGTCACGATTGGACCAATAGGACCGAAGATACATAACAAAGGCCCTTTTGACTTGTTGCTGTATTTGATTTGTTTGTGTCAAATTTGATTCTATTGGTCAAGTCCTATTATTTAAGATGCTGTACGTCACGATTGGACTAATAGGACCGAAGATACGCTACTAAGGCCCTTTTGACATGCTGTTGTATTTGATTTTTCTAGGTCATTGTATTCTGTTTGCCAAATCCTATCATTTGAGGTGCTATACATCACGATTGGACTAACAGGACCGAAGATACATAACTAAGGCCTTTTTGACATGCTGCTGTGTTTTGATTTTTCTGTATCATTGTCTTCTATGATGCATAAGGCATGTCTATGATATGCCTTATTTTTAAACAAAACAAGTAATTGGACTTCGTAAGTCCTAGGTTTTCACCCAAAGTAATCGAAAGTAGAACTGGAAGACGATATTTGAATTTTACATGTAACTTTGCGTGGATTCATATACGAATTTACTAATTTTGAGTCATTTTTCTAAACTTTGACATTTGTCACCTCATTTGTAATTCTACCCGGTATAATGGCGGAGGAGTTATATTGGCGGTCGTACGAACCGACAGAAAGATTGCCTAGGTCAAATATCTCACCTTTAGTACCATCCTTGGATTATAAGCTTCCATTTGACACCTCATTTGTCATTCTACCTGGTATAATGATCGAGGAGTTATATTCGCGGTCGGACAGACCGCCAAGGTCAAATATCTCACCTTTAGTACCATCCTTGGATTATCAGCTTTCATTTGACACCTCATTTGTCATTCTACCTGGTATAATGACGGAGGAGTTATATTCCCGGTCGTACGGAACGACGGAAGGACAGCCTGGGTCAAATATCTCACCTTTAGTACCATCGTTGGATTGTAATCTTTCATTTGACACCTCATTTGTCATTCTACCTGGTATAATGATCGAGGAGTTATATTCGCGGTCGGACAGACCGACGGACAGACCGCCAAGGTCAAATATCTCACCTTTAGTACCATCCTTGGATTATCAGCTTTCATTTGACACCTCATTTGTCATTCTACCTGGTATAATGACGGAGAAGTTAAATTCCCGGTCGTACGGACCGACGGGAAGGACAGCCTGGGTCAAATACCTCACCTTTAGTACCATCCTTGGATTATTATCCTTTATTTGACACCTCATTTATCATTCAAGCTGGTATAATAATGGAGGAGTTATATTCGCGGTCGGACGGACAGACAGCCTATGTCAAATTTCTCACCTTTAGTACCATCCTTGGATTATAAGCTTTCATTTGACACCTCATTTGTCATTCTACCTGGTATAATGATCGAGGAGTTATATTCGCGGTCGGACAGACCGACGGACAGACCGCCAAGGTCAAATATCTCACCTTTAGTATCATCCTTGGATTATCAGCTTTCATTTGACACCTCATTTGTCATTCTACCTGGTATAATGACGGAGGAGTTATATTCCCGGTCGTACGGACCGACGGACAGACCGCCTAGGTCAAATATCTCACCTTTAGTACCATCCTTGGATCATAAGCTTTCATTTGATACCTCATTTATCATTCAAGCTGGTATAATGATGGAGGAGTTATATTCGCGGTCGTACGACCCGACGGAAAGACAGCCTAGGTCAAATATCTCACCTTTAGTACCATCGTTGGATTATCAGCTTTCATTTGACACCTCATTTGTCATTCTACCTGGTATAATGACGGAGGAGTTATATTCCCGGTCGTACGGACCGACGGGAAGGATAGCCTGGGTCAAATATCTCACCTTTAGTACCATCCTTGGATTATTATCCTTTATTTGACACCTCGTTTATCATTCAAGCTGGTATAATAATGGAGGAGTTATATTCGCGGTCGGAGGGGCCGACGCACAGACCGCCTAAGTCAAATATGTCAACTTTAGTACCATCCTTGGATTATAAGCTTTCATTTGACACCTCATTTGTCATTCTACCTGGTATAATGACGGAGGAGTTATATTCGCGGTCGTACGGACCGACGGAAAGACAGCCTAGGTCAAATATCTCACCTTTAGTACCATTCTTGGATTATAAGCTTTTATTTGACACCTCATTTATCATTCAAGCTGGTATAATATTGGAGGAGTTATATTCGCGGTCGGAGGGACCGACGCACAGACAGCCTAAGTCAAATATGTCAACTTTAGTACCATCCTTGGATTATAAGCTTTCATTTGACACCGTATTTGTCATTCTACCTGGTATAATGACGAAGGTGTTATATTCGCGGTCGGACGGACCGACGGAAAGACAGCCTAGGTCAAATATCTCACCTTTAGTACCATCCTTGGATTATAAGCTTTCATTTGACACCTCATTTGTCATTCTACCTGGTATAATGATCGAGGAGTTATATTCGCGGTCGGACAGACCGCCAAGGTCAAATATCTCACCTTTAGTACCATCCTTGGATTATCAGCTTTCATTTGACATCTCATTTGTCATTCTACCTGGTATTATGACGGAGGAGTTATATTCCCGGTCGTACGGACCGACGGACAGACCGCCTAGGTCAAATATCTCACCTTTAGTACCATCCTTGGATTATCAGCTTTCATTTGACACCTCATTTGTCATTCTACCTGGTATAATGACAAAGAAGTTATATTCGCGGTCGTACGGACCGACGGAAAGACAGCCTAGGTCAAATATCTCACCTTTAGTACCATCCTTGGATCATAAGCTTTCATTTGACACCTCATTTGTCATTCTACCTGGTATAATGACGGAGGAGTTATATTCCCGGTCGTACGGACCGACGGAAGGACAGCCTGGGTCAAATATCTCACCTTTAGTACCATCCTTGGATTATCAGCTTTCAGTTGACACCTCATTTGTCATTCTAGCTGTTATGTTGACGGAGGAGTTGTGATTACAGACAGACGGACGGACAGACGGACGTGAATAATACAAAGTTTTCACATTTTTTCAAAATTGGGTCAAAACAATATGATGCCAGAATGATTTGTTGATGAAAATAATATATACATTCTCAAATTGCCTATTATTCGGTGTGGATAATATTATAGTCAACAGTGATGCCAAATTTCTGATGCCAAAATGATTGATAATGAAAGTGGGATATACGTTTTCATGTATATAGCGGCAGCGACAAAACGGTAAAACACTGAACTAAATGTATATAATATTTTCACTGTACCATCATTTTGGACTCAAACATTTTATGGAATAAACTTATATAACTTAGTAAGGGATAAACAAAGAAAGCTGATATATTAAAGTAACATCAAGAAATCAAATCTCTAACTACCGAGTTGATCAGACTTCTGGTAACAAGTTATTAAGGTAGTGTAAAGTGGCATCGATATACAGATGCCACTTTGCAAGACGATGCCAAATCGATGGTAAATGCATAATGTATCGATGCCAAATTGATAGTAGGATGTATATATATATATATATATATATATATATATATATATATATATATATATATGTAAAATATTATACGGGAAATAAATATTCTACCTTCGTCTGTGCTGCCATCTTGGGAACGTTTTCGCTGTCTACAGCTCATCAGCCAAGCTCTCAGAACAGACGAAGATGCAGAATATTTCCTCCGTATACCCGAGGCCGTAAGACAGCCATGCAGTCCTTATGGGACTAGCGCAATCTGAGTTAGTTAGAAGCAACCTACCTTGCTCGTTTCGGTACGAAACCGATCTGTGCCTCTACTTTGAGGCCACGAGATGTCACCTGGTATTTATTGAAAAATACCTACGGCGTCAAACAAGCAGGAAATAATCGCAACTTTCTACTTTTTAAAAAGTATGAAAATAATATGTAAAATATTATACGGGAAATAAATATTCTGCCTTCGTCTGTGCTGCCATCTTGGGAACGTTTTCGCTGTCTACAGCTCATCAGCCAAGCTCTCAGAACAGACGAAGATGCAGAATATTTCCTCCGTATACCCGAGGCCGTAAGACAGCCATGCAGTCCTTATGGGACTAGCGCAATCTGAGTTAGTTAGAAGCAACCCACCTTGCTCGTTTCGGTACGAAACCGATCTGTGCCTCTACTTTGAGGCCACGAGATGTCACCTGGTATTTATTGAAAAATACCTACGGCGTCAAACAAGCAGGAAATAATAGCAACTTTCTACTTTTTAAAAAGTATGAAAATAATATGTAAAATATTATACGGGAAATAAATATTCTACCTTCGTCTGTGCTGCCATCTTGGGAACGTTTTCGCTGTCTACAGCTCATCAGCCAAGCTCTCAGAACAGTGCCTCAAAGTAGAGGCACAGATCGGTTTCGTACCGAAACGAGCAAGGTAGGTTGCTTCTAACTAACTCACATATATATATATATATATATATATATATATATATATATATATATATATATATATATATATATATATATATATATATATATATATATATATATAGATATGAAAAAAGAAATCTTTGCTGGCAATGTTATAAAACAAGGTTTATTATTGGGGAGTTCAGCAAGTTCTAGGTGAAAGAAAACACTTTTTACTTGTCAAAGCTTTCGGAAACTTTAATAAATTGTTCCCATCGTCAGGGTAAACTGCAATATAAAATATATAATGGTAATTTTATGTTACAGGACCTTATAAAATTTATAATACTTGCAGTAAGTTGTGGTTGTTCACAAAAGGTGTTAAAAAAGTTATTTTTTTTGTCAAAAATTTTATAAAGTTCTAAATTATGATGTTTCAAAAAATTTTTTTACATTGATGGATAGATCTTACAAGAGTGATTGCAGATTACAACCAGAGAGATGTGCACTTGCTACTCATGTAAACAACAAACAACATAATATGGATTGGGAATCAACCATCATTTTATCTAATGAACCTAATTTAACAAAAAGAAAGTTTCTAGAAATTACATACATTGCTCAAACTCCATCATGTATAAACAAAAAAACCGATTTACAGCATCTTAGTGTTATTTATTCTAATTTATTATCTAAAGACAAACCACCTAGAAACTAACAAATTTTAACATCCTTGTCTCCCTTGAATTTAAATTGACCATCTACTAATAATATTTTATTAATATATTTAATTATTTACTATACTCAATAAATAACATCAATGGGTAAAGAAAACAATTTTATTATTAGCATCATTAAATCAATATTTAAATTAAATTATAAAAGACTTAAAAACTAATCTAAATGACTTGATTCCAATATCATAATACTTATTCAAACCTCACTACAATTTACTCAATACTTATTAAGAACAAGACCATGGCCACTGTCTTATAGGACATATGTCATCAAAAATTAATTTAATATTTCTAACCTGTTATTCGTGTTATGATCCGATCTATCATAATATCCATTCTGTGATATTTTTGTTTTTTAAAATATTTATAATTTAAAAAACAATTGTAAGATGTATCCATCAATGTAAAAAAATTTTTTGAAAACATCATAATTTAGAACTTTATAAGATTTTTGACAAAAAAATTAACTTTTTTAACACCTTTTGTGAACAACCACAACTTACTGTAAGTACTATAAATTTTGTAAGGTCCTGTAACATAAAATTACCATCATATATTTTATATTGCAGTTTACCCTGACAATGGGAACAATTTATTAAAGTTTCCGAAAGCTTGGACAAGTAAAAAGTGTTTTCTTTCACCTAGAACTTGCTGAATTCCCCAATAATAAACCTTGTTTTATATATATATATATATATATATATATATATATATATATTATTGTGTTTGCATTTTATCAATCAAAAGCAAAATAAAAATTAAATTAAATTTTTTTTTAAATAACGCGGGCACATAAATTTGATACACCCTGTATATTGAGTTGTAAATATTTCTTAGAAAGTAGTTTGGATGTAAGTGGATTTCTCTTTTAATGAGCTTTCCGATGAACCATTAAAGACTTTTGTGAATAATTAAAGTGAAAATAACGATGTATTTAGATTTGAAATAGAAAAAGATTGTTTAGTTTAGAGGTAATTATCAATTTCTAGAAAAGGGGTTTTATGGAGAAAGTTTGGAATTTTAGTATCTTTGTTTCAACACGAATAAATATTGTATAGTTCTCAGAAAGTAATTAGGATGATCGGAATAATTTTGAGGGTGACTGTTTTGTTTTTTGAATGGAAAAGCCGATGTTTTTTTATTCTTGGCAATGTGGAAGGGGAAAAATGGATTGGATGATTGAGAGAGTTTGAAAGAGAAATTATTATGTTTTTGGCATCGTTGAGGAGCAGTTCGACGTTTTTCGTGAATAGATAGTTAGCAAGTACCGGTGATGTTTGATAGTGGAGAATAGTGGTGAAAAGTGGAACGAGAGACAGATCAAATTGAGACGAAATACCTCTTTGATTCTGTATTATTGTGAGAAGGAGAGCAGAGAATTTTTGGAGTTTTGTTTGAATCGAGTACGTGCCAAAAGAGGTCCGGCTTGTTGGAGAATTGGTGCTGGTATGCTGATAGTTTTGAAGCTGTAGAACGGAGCGGGCTTTGATGAGTAGCCTTTAACATAGTCAACGAGGGAGAGCTGTTTTGGGTCACGAGAAGACATCAGAGTGAGTGAAACAAAAGTCAGTCAATTTATGTGAAAGAGATTTTTATGTTCGGGAACTAAATTTTTGAGTAAAAAGCATTTGAATTAAAATTCCAATATTTCAAAATATAAATAGTAAATATAGGTAATCTTGCGAATACATAAATTTGTTTTGTTTAGTTTGTTTTACCAAAGTCTTCGGGAACAAACCGATAAATTGTTTTTTGTTAACTATAATAGATTTAAGGGGTAAAAATTTCATTCGGACATCTGTGTCCACAGGTTTTTAGATTCGATAGATTTCAGAGTATTGATTTTGATAAATAAAAGACAATTCTGTATTTTTATTTTAATATTTTGCTTTATTTCTTTTCCCTATTTTATCCCGATTAGGATCAACTCAGAGATACTGAACCCACGAGAGAAGATAAGTATAACGTGAGATAATTTGGATTTTTTTTTAATAGTATAAAAAAGGCACCCTGAGTTTTTTTTTTATTCAATTTTTATGTATGATTTGCGACAATTAAATAATTAATCAAATAAATAATAATTAATATAAAATTAATAAGAAGCAGATCATAACAACATGGCGAGCCAACGTTAGGGAATTAAAGTATCTCTGGTTGTGAATTTGAAAGGAATAGGAAACGGAAAAACAGGTGAAGGAAAATTTATTTGCCCGTCGGAAAAAGTTGATATATTTAAAATTTTTGAAATATTTGTTTGACTTAATTTTTTATCTAGGTACAGTTTTTACATATTTATTTTATTTTTGATTGATTTGAATATTGAAATATTTAAAAATTTGTGGGATAAATTGATTATATTTGGTGAGAGAAAAATTTTCGTCTCGACAGCATACAAGGTATTTTCGAATTTCATATTAGGCGGGGATAAATTTTAACTACATGTCGATAACAACCAGAAGCAAAAGCAAAGAAAACAAAAAACAAGAAGAACATTTCGAACAAGAAGAACATATAGAACAAGAAGACATTTTCGAAACAACAATCATGGCATCAGAAAATCAAGAATTGTCAGGAATAGATAAATTATTACAACTGATGCAACTCCAGTCACAAAAAATGGATGACAATCAAAGAGAAACAAAACAAGCAATGGATGAAGCAAAACGTACAATGAAAGAAAATCAAGAAGAAACAAAACAAGCCATGAAGGAAACACAACAAGAAATGGATGAAACACAACAAAAATTGGATCAAAAAATGGATGAAACACAACAAGAAATGCAACGATCAATAGAAGAGAACAACAAGAAAATGGAGGAACGCATAGAAAAGTATGAAAATGAAGTAAAAGGATGTTTGACAACAATGAAAAACGAGATAGAACAGCAAGAAATGAAAATTCAAAATAAAATGGAGGAGTTAACGAATTGCCAGAAAAAGGAACTAGAAAATTTGGAAAACAAATTTGAAAATGCTTTACAAGAAGACAAGAAAGAAATAGAAGAAAGATGCCGAAAAAATGAAAAACTAATTGATGATATCAGAAAACAGCAAAATTCCGGAGAAAGAAGGGAAACGATTATCCATAGTACAGAGGAAGTAAAAATAAGATTTGGCGGGGATGTAAAAAAATTACACCCAGTAATTTTCATAAACAATTTAAAAAAGAAAATACGACACATCGGTAACTTCGAGACAGCCAAAGAAATGATAAGGAACCATCTTAAAGATGAGGCAAGTTTATGGTTCGATAGCAAAGAAGAAGAATTGGACAATTGGCATAAATTCGAACAAAAGTTCCTGAGTTATTTCTGGGGAAAAATACAACAGCTAGAAATAAACAAGGAATTGCAAAATGGGAGGTACCATGATAGGATGGGTATTTCAGAGAAAACATATGCACTACAATTATATAATAATGCAAAACATCTACAGTACAATTATTCGTCCGAACAGCTAGTAGAACTGATAGCCAGACATTTTGAAGATACCTTAGAAGATCACATAACTTTACAAAACTACAAAGATATCGACAGTTTGTGCCAATTCTTACAAATACGAGAAGCAAAAGTGAGAGAAAGAGAAATAAGAAGATCGCAAGATAATTATAGACAACGCGAAAATCGAGACTATAGAGATAGAAGACAGAACTTTAGGAGAGATTATACAAGAAGAGAAAACGAAAATAGAGACAACGGAAGAGGAAACTATGAACAAAGAAATCGGCAATGGAACGAAGACAGATATCGAGAAAACCAGAATAGAAATAACACCCGCACAAATCAAGAGGACAGAAATGATAATAGAAGGAATCAACAGGAAAATCGTGGAAACCGATACGGGTCCGACAGACAAAGAGAAAACAGAAGAGCGGTAAATAACACGCAAATATATGAATATGAGGATGAGAGACAAACCGACGGCAGAAGAAGCGAAGAAGAACAGCAAGCGTCTTTTCACGAAAGCGCTCACTAAAAACAAAAGAGCAAACAGGAATTGTTTGTCACCCGAAGGAATTTATTAAACTAGCAGGAAATAATGATAAAGGAAGTGGATCTAATTTAAAATTGGTAGATGGTTTTATAAATGAGAAACCGATTAAAATTATGATTGATACTGGTTCAGAAATTACTTTGATTAACAGGAAAGTAATAGAAGAGGTTGATTTGACGAATTTGATTTACAAAATTCCCAGGGTAAATTTAGTGGGCGCAAATAAACGGACTTTGGCAACAATAAATGAAGGAATACGAATAAGGGTTCGATTGGGGAAGAAATTTTATGCACTGCAATGTGTTATAATGCCAAACATGATGCATGATATGATCGTAGGAGTGGATGAATTGTCAGAAAAACATGTGGTGATAGATTTCAAAAATAACACGATGAAAATCACGGATGGAAAAGAAGAAGAACCTAACATTCTGGAAATGGACAAGGAACATGAGAAACGGAAAAAGGATAATGCAGACAAAAAACAAACGGTGGAAATGAATTTGGCAATTAAGCAAGGACAGAAAAAGAAGAAAAGGAAGCAGGAGAAAATAAGTAAAAACAATGAAGATTGGGATTCCTCGAAAAAAGAGATGAGCCCAGAAGAAGAAAAAGAAGAAGAAAGATTGACAAATGAAAATGAAGCTTGGGATTCCTCAAAAGAAGACATGAGCCCAGCACAAGAAAAAGAAGAAGAAAGATTGACACAAGAAAATGAAGATTGGGATTCCTCGAAAAAAGAGATGAGCCCAGTCGAAAAAGAGATCAGATTAGAAAAAGAGGGCGAAAAAATACCATGGAAACTGTGGTATTTGAAGAAGAAGTATGCAAAATGGAGGAGGCAGAATACACAATAAACATGTGTAAAGAATCAGAGGAGAAAGAAATAAAATTGATATGTGGAGAAGAAAAGGAGAAAGAACTGCGTGAAATATTGAGGGAGTATGAAAATTTAATAAATGAAGAAAACAGAGTAGCCAAAAAATATGAACATTCATTTGAGGTGAAAGACTTAGGAAATTTTCGATCGAAAACTTACCCCATCCCATATAAGTACCGACAGGAGGTGAAAGGAGAAATCAATAAAATGTTAGAAAATCAAATAATAGAGAGATGTGACTCTCCGTATATCAACCCAATCGTGGTTGGTAAAAAAAATAGTGGAGAATTGAGGCTATGTTTGGATGCCCGGAATATAAATCAACACACGGTATCTCAATATGAATCACCTCTCAACATCGAGGCTATTTTTGGGAGAATTACAGGATCACATATTTTTTCTAAATTTGACTTAAAACATAGTTTTTGGTTGATACCTTTAGCAGAAAAATGTAGAAACTACACCGCTTTTTCGATCGATGGTATTGTGTACCGATTTAAAGTAGTGGTGCCTTTTGGGTTACAAAGTGCTTGTGCAGCACTGGTAAGAGCTCTGCATACAATATTAAACAGGTATGAAGATTTTATAGTACACTACATTGACGACTTACTAATTTTTTCACCAGATAAATCGAGTCATTTAAAACACATAAAAATTATATTAGAAGAGCCGGATTAAAATTGAATATTGAAATATCAATTTTTTCAAAAAGAAGTGACATATTTGGATTTTAAATTGGAAACAAAAACAGTTAGTTTAGCCGAGGACCGGATAAAACTCATAGATGAATACCCAAGGCCAACGAATTTAAAAACATTGAGAGGTTTTCTTGGTACGATCAACTATTTCAAAAAACTAATTCCTGATTTGAGCCAGAAGGAGATTCCATTGATAAAATTACTGAAAAAAGGTGTTAAATGGAATTGGAAAGAAGAACAATAGAAAGCTTTCCAAATATTAAAAGAAGAATTCTCGAAAGGAACTAAAATATATCATCCCATGTACAATTTACCTTTCATATTACGAACTGATGCGTCCATCCAAAAATTCGCGGGAGTTTTGTCGCAGATACAGAACAATCAAGAAGTGCCAATTTGTTTTATTTCCCGGGTGACAAAAACACACGAAAGAAAATACAGTGTGACTGAATTAGAGTTTGCTAGCGTACTTTTTTGTGTAAATAAGTTAAGGTTTTATCTATTGGGAGCAAAATTTACAATTGAAACAGATCACGCAGCTTTAGTGCATATCATGAAAAATCGACTGGTTAACAATCGTATACATCGAGGAATTTTGTTGCTGCAGGAGTATGATTTTGAGTTTCGATACATAAAAGGAAAAGACAACATTATAGCCGACGCTCTCACACGTGATGAAGACATTGGAAAAAAGGAAGGAATTGTTTTTCAGGTGGGACTAAATATCTTGACACAAGAGGAAGGTGTATTTTCGTTAAACGAAATAAGAATAAATCAAGAAGAGCTGGAGGAAAAAGAAAAAAGAAGAGCGGAGAGAGAAAATGACATATTCTTCAAAAGAATCGATGGAAAGGAACTATATTTGGTAACACAGACATTGGCAGAGAGGATCATACAAAAATTACACAATGATAATGGGCATATCGGTAGCAGGAAGGTTTGGCTGGTTTTTCGAGAAAACTATATCTGCCGAAAGGATTACCGGATTGCCAAAGAAGTGACCCAAAAATGCGAAATATGTCAAAAATATAAAAGCAGAAATTTCAGAAATGAAAATATTGCTAAAAATATTGTATCCCGTCAAAAATTGGATATTGTGGCAATAGATATGTTAAGTGATCTGATAATGACCACGCAAAGGAACAAGCATATTTTGGTGATGGTTGATATTTTTTCAAAATACGTAAAGTTATACAGTTGCCGTACAACAAAGGGGGAAGAAATAATGAGAAAGATTGACAATTTTATAGCCACCGTAAGAACACCAAGAAGAATTCTTTTAGACAATGCGACGTATTTCCGGAGTGAGCGTTTCAAGGGACAGCTTCAAGACAGGGGAATAGGGACAAATTTTGTCAGTATCCGACATCCTCAAAGTAATCCTTCAGAGCGTTTTATACAGGAGACTACGAAATTCCTTCGCACTGCTGCAAATGGACAACATAGACGATGGGACAGGAAAAAGGCAGAAATAGAAAACTACTTTTTTTTTTTTATTATTAACTCCATTGAGTACAACAATCTGCCCATTGGGCATTAAGCATTTGTTATGGTAAAAAATATAGACATGTAGAGAGTTACTCCAGTGAGTAACCTCTTTACAATTTTAAAACTAAAATTTTATCAGTCTGATTACGTTCAGTTGGTTAAGTCGGACGGCAGTTGCCGTTTTAGTCTACGCACTTCAAAGACGTCCCGCACATTTAATTGTCTGGCAAACGCATTAGGATGCACTAACACTCGTTCAAAGTATTTAACACTAAAACGTTGTATGGCTTCTTTCACGGATTCTAGGGGGATGTCGTGTTGAATCACCTCGTTGGATACATAGTATGGCGCATTGACTATGGAACGCAGCACCTTGTTTTGAAATCTCTGTAAGATGTTTGTATTGGAGACGCTAGCAGTGCCCCATAGCTGAATCCCATAAGTCCATATGGGCTTGAGGATGGACTTGTAGAGTAAAATTTTGTTATCCAGAGATAGTTTGGAATTGCGTCCAATGAGCCAATACATATTTCTCAATTTAAGTCCAAGCTGTTTTCGTTTTGTAAAAATATGTTTTTTCCAAGTAAGGCGGCGGTCCAAGTGCATGCCAAGATATTTGGCGTCCTCGGATTGAGGAATTAGACAATTATCAATATATACAGGGGGGCATGTTTCTCTGCGTAGCGTGAATGTTACATGTAATGATTTAGTTCCATTAGATTTGATGCGCCATACTTTCATCCATTGCTGAATTCTATTTAGGTTTGATTGAAGATTCCTTGATGCTGTTGTTGGATCTGTGTGGGATGCCAGGATAGCAGTGTCGTCTGCATACGTTGCAACTGTAGTTGTACTAGATGTTGGAATGTCCGCTGTGTATAAAAGATACAGAATTGGGCCGAGAACGCTGCCTTGTGGGATGCCTGAGTGAATGGGATATATCTTGGTGTGCTCGGTACCGTGCTTCACAAGGAAGTGTCTATTTTCTATGTAGGATTTTAAGAGCTGGAAGTGAGGATAGGGTAGGAGCTTCTTTAATTTTATTTGTAGCCCTATGTGCCATACCTTGTCAAAAGCCTGAGATATGTCAAGGAAAGCAGCAGAACAGTATCTTTTGGAGTTAAAATCCTCGTTTATTTGGTTGACTAGCCTATGCACTTGTTCTATGGTTCCGTGTTTGTCTCGGAAACCGAATTGGTGTTCTGGAATTATTTTATTTTCGTCTATTATCGTTTTCAACCTTTTTACGTACATTTTTTCAAAGACTTTGCTAATCATAGGCAAAAGGCTTATAGGCCGGTATGAAGATGCATTTTCCGGTCTTTTTCCTGGTTTAAGGATCATTAGGATTTGTGCCACTTTCCATGAACTAGGGAAGTACTTTAGACGCAGAATTGCATTAAATATAAAGGTGATTAGTTTTATGCACTTATCCGAGACTTCTTTTAGAATCTTGCCAGAGATTAGGTCAAATCCAGGGGCTTTTTTGATGTTGATTTCATCTATTATTGTTTGTTTTACTTGGTTGACTGTAAATTTCGTGTGGGGCAGATCCATTTGAAACGGTGCTGTTAGGAATCTGGTTAGTTCTGTTTCTTCCTCTGTAGATACTGTAGAAGGGTATGGCGTAAATACTTTTTGAAGGTGCTTGCCAAAAAGATCAGCTTTTTCTTTGTCGTTCCTAGCCCAGGTGTTTGCCTCATCTTTGATTGGTGGGTTATGCTGTTGGGGCCGTTTGAGCTTTTTCGTGGCTTTCCAGAGTGAATAATCTGTAGCTTCAGTTGGTGTTAAATTTTCTAAATATTCTTGTATTCCATGGTTTTCTTCTTCATGGATTAATTCCTTTAATTCCTTTGTTGCTTTGTTAAGTTTTTTCTTATTTTCTGCCGTTCTTGACTGTTGCCAATTTTTACGTAATTGTCGTTTTTCTAAAATTTTTTGTTTAATTGTGGGAGACACATTATTTCTGTTTTGAGATGGTTCGTAGCTGGGAGTCGCGTACCATGCAGCAATTTGTATGCTTTCTGTTAGTTTATCTACAGCTGATTCAAGTTCGAGTTCATTTTTCAAGGACAGATTTAGTGAGATCAGGCTGTCTAGTTTTTCTCTAAATTGGGACCAGTTAGTCTTGGTGTTATGCAAAGTTGTTTGATGTTCTTTGTTTAAGATTTTTTCGGAGATTGTTATTATAAAGGGTGAGTGGTCTGATGATAAATCAAAGCATGATTCAGCTTTACATTTTTTGGTATCGATGCCTTTTGTGATGCAGAAGTCAACGACATCAGGTATTTTGTTTAAATCAGACGGCCAATAAGTTGGTTCGCCAGTAGAAATTTGTTGCAGGTTATTTTCTACCATTGCTTTAGCTAATTCTCTGCCTCTTGGAGTTGTTAGTCTAGAACCCCACATCGGATGTTTTGAATTATAATCTCCACCTGCAATGAATTTGTTCCCTAGAGTGTTAAAATATTTTAGGAAATGTTCTTTTTTAACGACATGTTTAGGTGGGCAGTATAAGGCAGATATTGTTATTGGGCCGTGTGCTTCCTCAATTGTTAAGCTGGTTGCTTGCAGGTAGTCTTTGTTATATTTTTCCATTTCGGAGTGTTTAATAGAATCACGTATAATCATGGCGCTTCCACCGTGAGCTCTACCGTCTGGGTGATTTGTATAATACAACTTGTAGTTGGGAATCCGCATGTAGTGTTTTTCTGTAAAGTGTGTCTCAGAAATTAATAATATATCAATATTTTGATTAAGTATGAATGTTTTGAGTTCTTTAGCCCGTTGATAAAGGCCATTTGCGTTCCAGACTACTATTTTATATTTAAGTTGTGAAGCCATTAAGCAATCTTATTGATGACAGTAGTAAGTAAATTGAGCATTGTGCCCATTTGCTCCATGAGTTTTTGCATCATTTCTTCCAGCTTGGCTAAGTTGTTATTAGGTTGGTTAGGTCCTGGTATTGTTTGGTTGTTATAGCTACACTGTGGTTGATTTTTGTTGACTATTTGAGCATAGGTTAAATCAGGTTGTATTTGTTGAGTATTATTTGTTTGGATATGCGGTTGCATGATTCTTTTCTCTCTTAGTGTAGGATATAGCTTCTGCTGTAGTTGAATGTGAACTTGGCATCCTCTATAGTTAGCCGGGTGGTCACCGTTACAATTGACACATTTTACTTTGTCATCACGTGATTTCCGAGGACAATCTTTTGTTTCGTGATTGCCTGTACATTTTACGCATCTGTGTACTTTGCGGCAGTATGTTTTGGTGTGTCCGTAGTCTTGGCATCTTGTACACTGGGGGATTGTTCTTTTCGTACGAGGAGGTTCGCATTTGATGATATTGTTTCCTAATTTTTCTATTTTATAAACCTCTTTGTTGTTTTCCTTCGATACGATATCAATGAAAAACATTGGCAAGGGGGTTTTTGATACATAATGTTTTATATTGTGAATGTTCACTGCTTCGTGGCCTTGTGCTGCTAGATTTGTCTTTATGTCATTAGTATCTGTACCATGATGCAGTCCTTTTATGACAAACCTGAATGTTTTCTCGCTTTTTGGCCTAAAAGTATGGTATTGAGTATTTCTTTTATCAAGTTCAGTGATCAATTTTTTAAAATGTTCGGCCTCAACGACTTGAACTTTTACTGTTTCATAACTAATGGTTTTAATAGTGTATTTATCTCCTGTGGTTTGTTTCAGTAGATCATGAATGTGTTGGACAACACCTACATTATATATGGTTATCGGTGGGGGCTTGGGTACATGTTTTGTATTGTTTTCTTGATCTTTTGCTTCGTCTTGGCTTTCTTCGTTTTCTTCTGTAAGCATACTATACGAGTTTTTTGTTTCTAGTGGCTTTTGCAGCCAATAATCACTTAATTTTGTTTGTTTCCTGGATATTTCCACTTCGGGACTTCTTATTCTTTTTTTATTTGTTACTTTCTCCCATTTATCTTCAGATTCAGAGTTAGGAGCTGCTTGTTCATTCATGTGTTGGACTACCTGTGGATTTTGTGGATTTTGATATACTAAGTGTTGGGGGAGAGGTAAAGGATTTGGCTGTGAAAGATATTGTGGGAAAATTGGTTGCATTTGAGTAGATGAGCCTGGCATTTGCTGATATATGGCCTGTTGATTTTGATCATGGTAACCCGTTTGGGGCTGTGACATTGACGTAGGAAAAAAATATTGTTGATAAGACATATTATTGTTATTCACCTGATATCCGGATTGATGAGTTGGCACACCATTTCATTTGATATCCCTTTTTAACTCCACTCCACTGGTATGAAATTGTTGGATATTTTCTTCAGTTATTATCACTAATTGCCTTATGATAACTAGCTCGATTCCAAAACACTTATTTACTTTTAAAATGTAAAAATGTAATTAAAAATAAAAACTGAATCTATTTATTTAAACAAGTTTACGGAGACGTTCAAATTACTGATATTAAAACATGTAGGTAATTAAAATCACATTTAAATAATCACATTTTGTACACAAATCGAAATTAACGTTTACAATATAAAATGTTTTAAAATATTCTGGACTGAATGCGACCGCCTTACTCGGAGGTTTGTGGTCGACTGAGAAAACTACTTAAACACGATTCCAAGTACGGTGACAAAAGAGACTCCGGAATATATCATGAAGGGTGTTATGCCATTACGGCCATGGGAAGAACCTGAGCAGAGGGAATACCAACGAGTCTTGGAAATTGTGCAGAGGAGGCTGCAGCGCAGTAACGAAAAATATCTCCAAAGACAAAATCATAATAGGAGACGACGCCCAGTGACTTTTCAGAAGGGAGAAAAGGTGCTGGTAAGGGCATTACAAGTATCAAATATCACTGGGGACGTTTGCGCCAAACTAATGCCTATTTTCGAGGGTCCATACATCGTGCACAATGAAAATGGAATAAACAGTTATGTCCTGAGGCATGTGGATTCAGAAAAGATACGAGGAGTTTACAATATCCATGATGTGTACAAATACCACGAATAAAGACAAATGCATAAAATTTAAGGTAGGATAAGATAATTAGGTTAGGATAATATGATAACAAGAGAAAAGTGTTGTTGTCGAGAGAAAATCAATTTTTGTTGCACTTACTAATACTGATTTTATCTCAAAACAAGGCGGGGATGTTATTGTGTTTGCATTTTATCAATCAAAAGCAAAATAAAAATTAAATTAATTTTTTTTAAAATAACGCGGGCACATAAATGTGATACACCCTGTATATTGAGTTGTAAATATTTCTTAGAAAGTAGTTTGGATGTAAGTGGATTTCTCTTTTAATGAGCTTTCCGATGAACCATTAAAGATTTTTGTAAATAATTAAAGTGAAAATAACGATGTATTTAGATTTGAAATGGAAAAAGATTGTTTAGTTTAGAGGTAATTATCAATTTCTAGAAAAGGGGTTTTATGGAGAAAGTTTGGAATTTTAGTATCTTTGTTTCAACACGAATAAATATTGTATAGTTCTCAGAAAGTAATTAGGATGATCGGAATAATTTTGAGGGTGACTGTTTTGTTTTTTTAATGGAAAAGCCGATGTTTTTTGATTCTTGGCAATGTGGAAGGAGAAAAATGGATTGGATGATTGAGAGAGTTTGAAAGAGAAATTATTATGTTTTTGGCATCGTTGAGGAGCAGTTCGACGTTTTTCGTGAATAGATAGTTAGCAAGTATCGGTGATGTTTGATAGTGGAGAATAGTGGTGAAAAGTGGAATGAGAGACAGATCAAATTGAGACGAAATACCTCTTTGATTCTGTATTATTGTGAGAAGGAGAGCAGAGAATTTTTGGAGTTTTGTTTGAATCGAGTACGTGCCAAAAGAGGTCCGGCTTGTTGGAGAATTGGTGCTGGTATGCTGATAGTTTTGAAGCTGTAGAACGGAGAGGGCTTTGATGAGTAGCCTTTAACATAGTCAACGAGGGATAGCTGCTTTGGGTCACGAGAAGACATCAGAGTGAGTGAAACAAAAGGTCAGTCAATTTATGTGAAAGAGATTTTTATGTTCGGGAACTAAATTTTTGAGTAAAAAGCATATGAATTAAAATTCCAGTATTTCAAAATATAAATAGTAAATATAGGTAATCTTGCGAATACATAAATTTGTTTTGTTTAGTTTGTTTTACCAAAGTCTTCGGGAACAAACCGATAAATTGTTTTTTGTTAACTATAATAGATTTAAGGGGTAAAAATTTCATTCGGACATCTGTGTCCACAGGTTTTTAGATTCGACAGATTTCAGAGTATTGATTTTGATAAATAAAAGACAATTCTGTATTTTTATTTTAATATTTTGCTTTATTTCTCTTCCCTATTTTATCCCGATTAGGATCAACTCAGAGATACTGAACCCACGAGAGAAGATAAGTATAACGTGAGATAATTTGGATTCTTTTTAATAGTATAAAAAAGGCACCCTGAGCTTTTTTTATTCAATTTTTATGTATGAGTTGCGACAATTAAATAATTAATCAAATAAATAATAATTAATATAAAATTAATAAGAAGCAGATCATAACAATATATATATATATATATATATATATATATATATATATATATATATATATATATATATATATATATATATATATATATACTTGTACAATTCCAGCCTCGGGGGATATGTGTGTTGTAATAGAACATTGGTACCCACATGTCTGAAGATCAAACCAGTCGCACTCCGTAATGGAGTGATACCTATCTGACCCCCAAGCTATACCACCACCCCTCCCTATCGCAGTACATAACGAGTTAGGAGGCTTTGTACTGAACGTTGAGTTGGATGCCCTGGATAATGGGACTCTGTGTTACTTTATGTGGTTAAGCCACCTGATTTTAGGGATAGCTAAAACTTATTTTCTCGCTATTGATGACTTGACTTTGGACTTGTGTCCTAAAAATACGTGTTCCAGACTGTGTATGTCCCGATGTCTGGACTGTGTGTACTCGGTAACTCAACCCCTCAGTCACTGAGCGTCACGCTGATGCTCAACTTACGCGAGTATGGTCCACTTGACCTACCTGAAGGGTATTTAGTGTCTAAAGGGCGACTTGTCTGTGTTTGCTGTTGTGATGTAAATGTTTTAAAAAAAAGTTATTCACCTTAAAAAATTGGAAAGAAATCCTTTGTAAAAGTTTTAAATTTTTTTTATTAAAATCCCTTAAAAGGGCTACATCACAACAAAACTTTTTCGATTTTTATAAAAAATCATCATCAGCTGGATGCTAGCTGAGCCACAAAAGAAAAATATCCGGGTAAAAACCCTTCACATATAATATAGATGCCCTAAAAATGCATACTTTAATAAAAAGCCCTGTGATGGTCATATGGCAACCAGGATAATGCTATAATATTAGATATTTTTCTTTTGTGGCTCAGCTAGCAGCCAGTTTATCGAACACTGATGATGATTTTTTATAAAAATCGAAAACGTTTTGTTGTGATGTAGCCCTTTTAAAGGATTTTAATAAAAAACATTATACCTTTTACAAGGATTTCTATCCAATTTTGTGATTGATGGTATACGCCAACTACAGGAAAAACATTTTCTTTTCCTTGTGGATTTTATTCTCCTTGTTTTAATCATCATCATTGGGCTAAACAACATCACTTTAAACTTTTTTCAGAAATTGGCCAAGAGAATCAGATTGATTTTTTGCAATTTCTTCTTTTCGGCTTTTGTTTTTATATTTTGATCCCCAGATAACTTTTTTGAATTCCATTTTTATTTAGGTAACGAAATAAAAAAAATAATTTAATTATTTAAAACTATTTAAAAAAAATAAAAATAATAATTTCTTAAAATTACGCCCCTGCAGTAATAATATCATTGAGTACTTACCAACAATAATTTTATAAATATTACTTGAATGCCCTTGAACACTGAATATGAATTGAACACTGATAATGGTCATTTTACTGCACAGTAAATTGACAAACTATTATGTATTTCTATTCACATAGCGTCGCCTCAAAGCAACAGTAGGATATATAAAAAAATGACTTTTGTGTTATCCATGTCAAATAATTCGAAATAAACCCTTCTGTTGAGTGTAACACTAAGATAAATAAAAAGTGAAATACTTTTTTCATAATATTACATATTCTTTTTAGCTTAATTCCTTTTAGCCCAAGTTCTATAATGCAACACTATAGGCTATTGATTATATTCAAAATAAGATAGCTAAAAGGAACTACAACGTTAACGGGGTTTTATTATTTCATATGGTCAATGAACATCTATATATGAAAAAACCGCGGAGTGCTACCATTTAAATGGGTGCGTTTTTGAGAAATGAGTGAATTAGTCCCTGGGCACAGGTTACATTAGGGCGAGTTCTATGCACTTTTGGTACAAACATATTTACATAAAAATTCTTCCTGGTTAAATTTCATATCTAAATATCGCTTTTTAAAGTCAATGATACTTTTTTTTAGAAAAATATATTCAAAAGAAAAAGCACAAAGAAACCCAAAAGAAAGTAATTTTGTTTTTTGTCCCATAACTTTTGTCCACAACGATATAGGTATAGACATTGCTTTAGAGAAAAAAAATCTACATATTTCTTCTTTAAAATGTTGTTTAGTAGAGGTAATTAGGATTTATAGTTTTCGAAATATGATTTTTCAAAATTCGCCACTCACAGCAATTTTGGGCAATTTTCCTTGTTATTTCGCAAATATTGTTCTGTAACTTTTTTCTACGTAACTTTAGGTATATGCAATGGTACACGTAATAGGAATAAAAATCCATTACCTTTAAAATGGTCTACTGTATAACGTTGTACGACTTTTTTTAAAGAGATTATAGTTTTTCAAGGTTTTAAGGTTTTATACCTTTAACGATTTTTTATAATATAATATAAAAATAAAATAATATTATTATATAATATATTATATATTATATAGTATTGTATATATAATATAATATTATATTATATATTATATATTATATATTATATATTATATATTATATATTATATATTATATATTATATAATACGTAATATAAAAAAATATTATTTTTTACATTTTTTACGATTATTTTTGAAACTTCTTATTACAACTTTTTCTTTCTTTTACATGAATATACTATTATATATTGCTCAATAAAGAGGGCTTACTTTCTGTTCTTTAAAATGGTGTATCATCTATATTTAAATAATCGAAACCGAGTGATTCTTTGATATTTTTTTACCTGTGTTATTTAAAATTATTTCTTTTACAAAAATTACATAAACATTAGTCTTAGAAAATATCACTTTAGTTAAAATTATTTAAACGTTGTCATTTAAAAAATTTTCAAAATCTAAGTCCATCTCTTCGTTAGCATTAGCTTCAATATCATCTTCTGACACCTCAGTTATCTTAGAGTTCCCACAATTAGTACCTATGCACATGCAACCTTGGCAGAAAATTGAACAACTAATTCCTATCTTCCTACAACCGCAGTTTTTTGTACATCCTTTGGTACATTTACATGCTATTTTTTCAAGCAAAGCTTGTGGTGCAGGAGCTTTGACAGTACCTAAATATTGGTATTAATCCATATTTTGAAGTTTGCCCGGCCGAGTCAAGTGGATCCAAAGTATTACCTATAAAAAATAAGATTCAATCATAACACACAATCACATAAAAAAGTTATAATGAGAAATTTAAAAAATAATCCTAAAATCAAAAATCGTTGCAAGTACTTATTACATTTTGAAAAAGCATATATAAATAAAAAGCAAAAATAATCCTAGATTTTTTTATAATACACCATTTTAAAGCAAACAGAATAAGCTTTCTTTTTTATTATTTATAATATATACCTAAATGTAGAAAAAAAAGTTATAATGGGAAATTTAAAAAATAATCGTAAAAAATATAAAAACTGGTTAAAAGTATAAAATTTACAAAAGATAACCTCTTTAAAAGAAGTCGTACAACATTATACAGTAGAACATTTAAAGATAATTGATTTCTATTCTTATTACAATGTACCATTGCATATGCCTAAAGTTACGTAGAAAAAAGTTACAGAACAATATTTGCGAAATAACAAGGAAAATTACCCAAAAATGCTGTAAGTGGCGAAATTTAAAAAATCATATTTCGAAAACTGTAGATCCTAATGACCTCTACTAAACACCATTTTAAAGAAAAAATATGTAAGTTTTTTTTTCTGTGAAGCAATGTCTATACCTATATCCCCGTGTACAAAAGTTACGGGACAAAGGACAAAATTTCTTTCTTTTCGGTTTCTTTGTGCTTTTTCTTTTGAATATATTTTTGTAAAAAAGTATCTTTGACTTTAAAAAGTTATATTTAGATAGGAAATTTAACCAGGAACAATTTTTATGTAGACGTGTTTGTACCAAAAGTGCATAGAACTCACCCTAATGTAACCTGTGCCCAGGGACTAATTCACCCATTTCTCAAAAACGCACCCCTTTAAATGGTAGCACTCCGCGGTTTTTTCATATATAGAGTCATTGACCATATGAAATAATTAAACCCCTTTAACGTTGTAGTTCCTTTCTATAGTACATAATCAATTGCCTACTAAGACAACATACATAATCATACCATTATATTTTGTCGTTTACCCAATTTGGTCATCAATATTAATGAAACACTAAGTTATATTACGCACCTATCCTACTGTTGCCATGTAGTTATTGCTGAGTTGCGATTATGTCTGTGTTTATATCATCCAGCTTGCGGTCACAATTTTATCTTCAGTAATCTTAAACAATAGTTCTATTACATTGATGTTAAAAGGTGTATGTTAAGAGTAAAAATGAATAATTCAGCCAATTTAAATTGTAAAAGTTGTGGGTATCTAAAAGAAGTCAGTATTTAGTGTATTTAACCAACAAAAATAATACTGATTTTGAGTTGTTATCTGGAATTATCAAAAACAGGAAAAAGATAAGTTAAATTCATGATAAATTCCCCTTTAGAAATTTCGGGCTGATTTAAGAAAATGCAATAAGTTTTTACTTTCACAACTTTCAGCATCCGCTATTACGAAAACTGATTCTGATGATTTTTTCATTTTATTTTGTTTATTATCTTGTCAAATTTTTAAATTTTTGGAAAACAAAAGTATGTTCATGTTATAATTTATGTAATAACATGTTTGAACAACATAATTGTTACCACGCTGAGTAGATGAGTTGTGAATTATTTTCTCATCTTAATTTCCTCGGCACCCTGTATGATTTATAAATTTTGAAAATCTCAGGAGGTGTAACCAAAGAAATTATTCCACCTGTTGTCAATCTGGTGGTACGGAGACGGTATTTATTGTCGTTTTCTGCGCTACTTCGATTGATAACTTAGTTTGTCTTTCGGTAAATGGCTCTAGTTCATCCGTGACATTTCTTTCTTTGCAATTCGGGAAGGCCCAAGCTATGGTAAATGGTTAAAACGGAAAGAAGAGGATATGGGTTTACTGATGAGGGGAAAAAGATCTCCGAAACCGGTATAGACTCTTCCTGCATTCTCAGCTTTAACCAGAGTATTATGCAGTTGCTGAATTTTCGTTTAGCAAACAAAGGGTACCCCCCGTTAAGATAGGCAAAGTGCCCTCACTCCCAGAATTCAATTTTATTAATTTTTTTTACGTTCTATGCAACTAAAAAATGAGATAACGCGGATTTTTAGCTCGTCACCCCCCTTACCCCTCCCCCCACAGCCAAAAAGGTATATTTTTAGATTTATTTTTTTTTGTTGGGTTGAAATTGATCTAAAAATTTCAAAAAATTCACAGGCATAGCTGAGGCTTTTACAAAACACGTCCATTTTTTACGGACCCATAGGTGGAGTGTACATAACCTCAATTTTTTTTAACTTTTTTAAAACCTATAACTTTTTTTTGGAGGGGGCTGCGGGTCCAATTTTTTTTGTATTTTGTGAATTTTATCAAAAGCTATCTATCTAATTTTTTTCAGATTTTTCCGTCAGGTGCGCCATCTTGAAAAATCAAGAAAACTGTTTTTTTAGGGGGTTTTTGGGTATTTTCTCCATTTTATAGACTGTAACATAGGTCAACTCAAGGTTTTGTTAATAGATTATGTATAATTTAAAATAACTGAGTATATTAGGATATTCAAAAATTGGGCGAAACACTTTTAAACCCCCCAAAAACCATGTTTTTTTTTTAAGTTTTGTAAGGATTTTTGAGGGTCTTATTATATTTTTTGTGGTCGATACAGCCTGAATATTTTTTTTATTTTTTTTACGTTCTATATGATTTTAAAAAATTAGGGCTCATCGCAATTTTAACCCACTATTCCCCCTCCCCCACAGCCAAAAATGTAAATTTTTCGATTTTTTTTTAAGTTGGTTTGCAATTACATTATAAATGTTATTCTGAAGCTATTTCTTTGTGGCATTTTTGTAATTAACTATTCTAAATGGTCATTTTTTAGTTGAATCGTAGCTTATTGCCCATTTAGAGTAGTTAATAATTATAAAATTATAAATTACAAAAAAATCACACGCACAAGCTGAGGCTTTTACAGATCATCTTTTTTTATGGACCCGAAGGTCGAGTGTACATATTATAACCTCTTTTTTTTTTGTTTTTTACGTAGGTACGTATATTTTTTTGGTGTTGGCTGCATGTCTATTTCTTTTTGTGTTTTGTGTATTTTATCAAAAGGTGCGCGATTTTTCCGTAAGGTGCGCCATCTTCAAAAATCCGCAAAGCTGGTTTGTTCGGTGAGTTTTAGGGATTTTCTCCAATTTATATACTTCAAAATAGATTAACTCAAGGTTTTTTATAGGTTATGTAGGTATAATTTGAAATAACTGAGTTTTTAGGTATATTTTATATAATTTGCTATTGAATAAACTTAAAAACCACCTGCTAATTTTCACCATCATAAACTTAGCAGGATGACACGTTCCACAATTTACAATTGCGTTTCACAATTAAAACTTCCCCTGTTTCCATAACTACATCAAAGTTTGTCCGACTAGACACCGTTAAACTATTAACATATTTTCAGCTTGCTATTAATCAACTTTTTTTGGTACGCGGGATCTAGACCTAATATTTTTTGAGATCAATACAGCCTGAATATTTTTTTTATTTTTTTTTAAGTTTGATGTGTTTAAAAAATAAGCCTTAGCCCAATTTTAGCCCTCCTACCTCTCAATCTGCCCAATAAATCATCATTTTTTCGTTTTCATTTTATTTTCTCAGTATATCTGTTGCTCAGTTTGTCCTCAAGTAAACTACATTTAACAAAATAATTTCAAATTTTTGCAATATTTTTATATAAAGTAAAGTTGTCATTGTGATATCTTTTAGGTGGGATACAAAAAACAAAAATAAAACACAATAATCAATTTAAGAAAAATTCATTATTTTAATATATCATACTTCTTGTCGTTTTGTGAATCAAAACATTTTGTTCTTTGTTCATTAGTTTGTATTTAGTAGGTACCCTAATATTACCTTACATTATACATATTCTAATTATTCAAACATGTGCTTGTACCATCTACATAACCTATATCTCTGCTCTGCCTATTATAATGTCACCTTGCTTCACGTTTGCTGACACGTAAAACACCATAAAAGGAATAAAGAAATTATTACCAAAGAATATAATATAGCTCCATATATACTCGTAGAGTATTCGGAGAGTATATTCGTTGGTATTACACTTTACAGTTCTAAAATCTTCATCGCTGTCTTCGTCTATTACAGGTATAACATCTGTATTGTCAAAGAGTTTTGTAAGATATTCTGCTGGCTCGATGATTTTTTTAAAATATCTTCCATGCGATAAATATTATATTATGGCAGCTACATGCGAACAATAGCCTATGGTTATGTTGCCGTTTGCGCAACTCACATCTAAAACAGTATCTATCGTTTAATGTTTTCCAAACCATCTTCGTTTGGCTCATAATGCAAATATTCCATGCTGTATGCTTGTCCCCATTAGGTAAATTATTCCGATTCATTTTTTTGCACAAACTTATTCAAAAACAGGTCTTTATAACAAATCTACAAGGTGCCAGGCAGTACCGCGGTCGGAAAATTGTTTAACCAATTTTTTAAACGAATTCAGAAAATCAATTTTTTCACTTAGGACAAATTTGTTTTAGATTCTTTGGATCAACCTGAGCAAAAAATATCTCTTGTGATTTTTCTATAAAACTGACTGTTGTCGAGTTACATGCAATTTAAAATTTGAAAAACGCGCTTAATCTCGATTAAAAATTATTATTATGAAAGTCTTAAAGTGACCAACTCAAAGTTTAAAGCCCACCCCCTGCAAGAGCTTGAAGAAATTTTTGTCGATTTATTATTACTACTATTATTGATAATTAAAAATGACCGCTAAGCACGTATTGAAGCGGCCGTCTGCGAGAGAGATGTACAATTCATTGGACGTTTTAAAAAAATATCGAATGGAAGTCAAAAATACGTTTTAAAAAAATAAAAAAGGAATTTTCAGGTTATACGTATTGTACACTCGACCTACCGGTCTATAAAAAATAGATATGTTTTGTAGAAGCCTCATAAATTAATTGCAACTTAACTAAACAACAAAAAAATAGAAAAATTTACGTTTTTGTGGGGGCAGGGGGAGGGGGTGGTGGGCTAAAAATGCGATTAGTCTTATTTTTTGATCACATATAAAGTAAAAAAATAAAAAAAAATATTCAGCCTGTATCGATCTCAAAAAATATCATTAAGCCCGCAAAAACCCTTACATAACTTAAAAAAACATAGTTTTTGGGGGGTTTAAAGGTGTTTTGCCCAATTTTTGATAATCCTAAAATACTCAGTTATTTCAAATTATACATAATCTATTAACAAAACGTTGAGTTGATCTATGTTGCAGTCTATAAAATGCAGAAAATCCCTAAAAATACAGTTTTCCTGATTTTTCAAAATGGCGCAACCGACGGAAAAATCTGAAAAAAATCAGAAAGATAGGTTTTGATAAAATACACAAAATGCAGAAAAAACGGGACCTGCAGCCCCCTCCAAAAAAAAGTTATAGGTTTTAAAAGAATTAGAAAAAAATTTGAGGTTATGTACACACGACCTACGGGTCCATAAAAAATGGACGTGTTTTGTAAAAGCCTCAGCTACACGTATGAATTTTATGAAATTTTTAAATCAATTGCAACTCAACTAAAAAAAATGAAATCTAAAAATCTACGTTTTTGGCTGTGGGGGAGGGGTAAGGGGGGTGGCGAGCTAAAAATCCGCGTTATCTCATTTTTTATTTGCATAGAACGTAAAAAAAATAATAAAATTGCATTCTGGGAGTGAGGGCATTTTGCCTATCTTAACGGGTGGTACCCTTTAGAATGTTTATGCATTTTTAATTCATTTACTATTTTGTTTGAGTATTAAGGAATCTTTCTTGTTGGAGCTTTACCACGCTTAGTAGATGAGTTGTGAATTATTTAAAATTCTTTCATCTTAATTTCCTCGGCACCCTGTATGACTGTATGATTTATAAATTTTGAAAATCTCAGGAGGTGTAACCAAAGAAAATATTCCACCTGTTGTCAATCTGGTGGTACGGAGGCGATATTTATTGTCGTTTTCTGCGCTACTTCGATTGATAAGTTAGTTTGTTTTTCGGTAGATGCCCTAGTTCATCCGTGACATTTCTTTTTTTGCAATTCGGGAAGGCCCAAGCTATGGTAAATGGTTAAAGCGGAGAGAAGAGGATATGGGTTTACTGATGAGGGGAAAAAGATCTCCGAAAAAACCGGTATAGACTCTTCCTGCACTCTCCGTTTTAACAGAGTATTAAGCAGCTGCTGCATTTTCGTTTTGCAAACAAATTGAGAATGTTTATGCATTTTTAATTCATTTACTATTTTGTTTGAATATTAAGGAATCTTTCTTGTTGGAGTATTACCACGCTGAGTAGATTAGTTGTGAAATATTTAAAATTCTCTCATCTTGATTTCCTCGGCACCCTGTATGATTTATAAATTTTGAAAATCTCAGGAGGTGTAACCAAAGAAAGTATTCCACCTGTTGTTAATCTGGTGGTACGGAGGCGATATTTCTTGTCGTTTTCTGCGCTACTTCGATTGATAACTTAGTTTGTTTTTCGGTAGATGGCTCTAGTTCATCCGTGACATTTCTTTCTTTGCAATTCGGGAAGGCCCAAGCTATGGTAAATGGTTAAAGCGGAGAGAAGAGGATATGGGTTTACTGATGAGGGGAAAAAGATCTCCGAAACCGGTACAAACTCTTCCTGCACTCTCCGCTTTAACGAGAGTATTATGCAGCTGCTGAATTTTCGTTTTGCAAAGAAATTGAGAATGTTTATACATTTTTAATTAATTTACTCTTTTGTTTGAGTATTAAGGGATCTTTCTTGTTGGAGCTTTACCACGCTGAGTAGATTAGTTGTGAAATATTTAAAATTCTCTCATCTTGATTTCCTCGGCACCCTGTATGATTTATAAATTTTGAAAATCTCAGGAGGTGTAACCAAAGAAAGTATTCCACCTGTTGTCAATCTGGTGGTACGGAGGCGCTATTTATTGTCGTTTTCTGCGCTACTTCGATTGATAACTTAGTTTGTTTTTCGGTAGATGGCCCTAGTTCATCCGTAACATTTATTTCTTTGCAATTCGGGAAGGCCCAAGCTATGGTAAATGGTTAAAGCGGAGAGAAGAGAATATGGGTTTACTGATGAGAGGAAAAAGATCTCCGAAACCGGTATAGACTCTTCCTGCACTCTCCGCTTTAACCAGAGTATTATGAAGCTGCTGCATTTTCGTTTTGCAAAGAAATTGAGAATATTAATTTTTACATGTATAAAAAGTTATTAATTACTGAAGTTTCGTAAAATTTTCAATTGCGTTTTTCTCGAAACTACATTATTTTACATATCCTACTGTTGCTTTGAGGCGACCGCGACGATAGAATACCTAATATTAAATTGAAAGAGCTTTGAACTTAATTTTATGCACACTGTTTATTTTAAATATTATGCTTATATGGGATTATCTCGATAAGTTATTAGTAGGTATATTATAAGTCCTCTTAATGCAAAGATGTTTGGATGTAAGCCAAGACCTCTACGTAGGTTTCATAGATTTTGAGAAAGTCTTCGATAAAGTCAGACACCAAAAGCTGTATGAAATCCTAAGAAGCAAAAACATCGACAGTCGCGACATTAACATCATATCTAGGTTCTACTGGGGACAAACAGCAAAAATCAAGGTTGATAATGAGTTAACTGAAGAAATTGAGATTCGTCGAGGTGTGCGTCAGGGTTGTGTGCTTTTTCCACTACTATTCAATATATATACAGCGAAACAATATGTCAGGAAGCGCTCCTAGAGCAAAACATTGGTATGAACATTAACGGAGAGTTAATTAACAATATACGATACGCTGATGACACGCTAATGGTAACAGATAACCTAGCAAATTTACAGTATTTGATGGAAAACATAAACACTCATACCAATAAGTATGGTCTAAAACTGAACATCAAAAAACTAAACTCATGATTGTTACAAAGAAGCTATACACCAATATGAATTTAACCATAAATAATCAGCCAGTTGAAAGAGTTACGTTCTACAAATATTTAGGGGTTTGTTTCGCTGATATTAATGACAAGGCAAGAGAAATCAAGAGGCGAATTGAGATAGCGAGACAATCGTTTGTCAAAATCAAAAAGTTCCTATGCAGCCGGGACATAAATATAAACTTAAGAACGAGAATGTTAAGGTGCTATGTTTTCTCCGTTCTGCTGTAAGGCATGGAAGCTTGGACCCTGAAAAAGATAAACATCAAAAACATTGAGGCATTCGAGATGTGGTGTTACAGAAGAATGTGGAAAATACCATGGATAGAAAGAGTAACAAATCAAGATGTTTTGCTGAAGATGGGGAAGGAATGCGAAGTCATAGAAACCAAACAAACAAAAAAACTGGAGTATCTAGGCCACATAATGAGAGGAGAAAAGTGCTTACTGCTTAGACTCATAATCCAAGGAAAAATCGCGGGAAAGAGGAATGTGGGACGTAGGAGGATTTCCTGGTTGCGAAATTTAAGGGAGTGGTATGGGTGCAGTTCAATACAGTTAATCAGAGCTGCAGCCAACAAAGTTAAGATTGCTGTGATGGTTGCCAACCACCGATAGGAAACGGTACTGCAAGAAGAAGAAGATAAGTCCTTGATAAGTTATAATACATAATACTTAAATTAGACGGACCGCAAGAAAACAGTTTCAGAGCCTTGTTTATTTTACTACAAATCAAACATTTTCTCTCGTATCTACTGATCTGATACAAAATTTATAAACATTTGAATAAAATAAACAACGCTTGAGTAATATGTGTAGATTTGGTTTTTATGAAATATAATATATTTTTGACGGATGTGCTTTGACAAATAAATTATATTACTATTTATATGGTAGGAATTCTATGGTTGTATATTTTTTGTAACTTTACGTGTGTGATATGCAAAAATAACAGACACAGATTAGTATTACAAGGAATTTAAATCACATTTAAAAAATTAATTTCTCTATTTTAGTATTTTTGACAACAGGAAAAAGCTCATTTTGGCGCCCCCAAACAAGGGCGCCCGCCTTCAATGCATCCATTGCAGGCCCGTTATCGCTGGCCCTGACAATTAGGGTCAAGCATGACCAGACTATATCAAGTCTCATGCAAACTGCTCTAAACGAAATTAAAAACTGGTGTACTAAGGAGGGCTTAAATGTCAATTCTAACAAAAACACTCTGATACCGTTCACAAGGAAACGTAAATATAATTTACAGACTCCAATTACGAATAGCATTACATTAGATTATTTCAGAGAAGTAAAATATCTGGGAGTAAGCCTAGATCAAAAACTCACCTGAAATAGTCTTATTGGAAAAATCTTATCCAGACCCTTGGTGGCAAGTTGGACCTGCCGCAAGACATTTGGAAAAACTTGGGGCCTAAAACCGAAAATGACTGTCTAGTCATATAAAACGATTATTAGGCCAATGGTAGCAAACGCATCACTCGTATGGTGGCCAAAAACACAACAAACTGCAGCTAACGCCAAGCTGCAAAAAGTGTGAATCACAGGTGCAATGTCAATATGCCCCACGGCGGCCTTAGAGGCGATGCTGAACCTTCCTCCCCTGCAGTTCTGTATAAGGAGGGAGGCAGTAACCACCGCCTTAAAGCTGCGACAGGATCTTGGAAGAAATTCCTTTGAATTCTAAGGATAAGCCCACAGACGTCATGCCAGTCAAATTCGACTTCGAAACTCCATTTGAAGTGGTCATAAAATACCACCAAATGGATGAAGCAGTTGAAACGAAACTGGAGGAAGGTTCACTCGTATGGTATACGGATGGATCTACGATAGATAAAAAAGCGGGAGTGGGAGTTACTGGACCGAATTTCAGGCTATCCAAATCTTTTGGAAACGCCCCAACTATCTTTCAGGAAGAAATACATTCCATACTGATTAGTGCCCAAGAATGTCTTAACCGAGACAGTCGTTGGGCAAAAGTCTTCATTTTATTAGAGAGTCAAGCTGACTCAAAGGCTCTAAAGTCATTTACTTGTGAGTCAAAGTTCGTTTGGGACTGTAAACAATCCATTAAGAAGCTGAAGGAACGCAACAAAATAACTTTGATGTCAGGTCACAAGGGAATTACAGGAAATGAGGACGCTAATAGCCTCGCAAAAGAAGGGCCAATACCCCTTTCAAGGTGCAGAACCCTTCTGTACAGTTTCGTACGGATCTTCGAGAGAACCACACGTATCTATTTACATCGGCCGGTGATATCGAGTGCTTAATAGTCAACAGATTTGTATTAAAACTTGTTAAATTATTTCTATAAAAAACAAACTGAAATAGTGGTAGTGTAGGGACACACAATGAGTGTCAATTCGGGGGGGAAAGACCCCCCCACTCATCCTCCAATCGATTCTACAGAACCGCAAGATATTAATATGCAAGTTACGGATTCAGGTATATTCAATACAGAGGGAAATCAAAACGTAAGTACACCAATTTCTTCAAATATCGAGCAAACTAATCCTTTGAAAGACGGAAACACCTCCCAATTACAACCCCAAAGGGAGAAACAGGTATTTAAGTATGAATCAAACGATCAATAACCTTACCATTTATATGTTGAAAATAATCAAACGAACTTTTCGGGTAGGCTAAATTCATTAAAAGTCGGGGATTTAATTTTATCAAATTTTCCTGAACTTGACAATAAAATTTTAAGTATAGATACAATAGGTCGCAATAGAATTCGAATAAAAATGAAGGACCCAAAAAATGCTAATTATCTTGTCAGTAACAAAAACGCTAAAGTATTTATCGACAACAATTTAGATATTTATGTTCCTAAATTTATTATTGTCAGGCAAGGAGTAATAAGAGATATTGCGACGGAATTTTCTGAAGAGTATCTCAAAAATAAAATTAAATCTTATGATAATCATCTGCCTTTCGAGGTTTTAAATGTTAAGAGAATAAATCGTAAGGTTACAAAAGATGAAATGACAGAATTTGTGCCAACCAAATCGTGTGTTGTCAGTTTCAAAACACAAATATTACCCAAATATGTAATTATTAATAAAGTTATCAATTTTTGTCAAATAATTTACCTATTGTTCTCAGTTGAGGACAGATTGTAAATATTACAACATTAAATAAAAAAAAAAAAAAAAAAAAAAAAAATAAAGTTATTAAAGAGGTAGAGACATACAAACAAAAAGTATTGCTTTGCTTCAATTGTTTGCGTTACGGGCACCTGGGGGGGCACTGTAAGTCTCATCCCCGCTGTTTCAAATGCAATAAGGATCATAATTCAAAAGAGTGTACGGAAGAAGAAATATCACCAAAATGTTTCAGTTGCATGGGAGATCATTTCACTATTAATTTGAAAGATTGCCCGGAGTTTCACCGACAAAAATTAATCAAAGAAACTATGTCATCAACAAATTTAAATTATCATGATGCTAATAAACAAATCCCTAGAAACACCTACGCTTCTATTACTGCAAATCGTTCAAATAACACTAGCAACATCCCAAATAAAAACATGACCTTTCAAAATATGTCCATCCCACCTCCAACCCGTTTTGAGCTTCTACCCTCATGTTCAACTCGACCTCCTCCAAACTATAACATCTTCGGAGAAAGCCCTTCACACCACACACAAACATACAGTAAAGTTCATCATAAACAATCAACTGGTACGTTTCACACACCAGTTAAAAGGCTGAGGCCAAATAGCCCAGACCCCATAGAAATAGCACATCGAGATATTGTTTCCCAACCTAGGACTCTAAGGCCAGATTCTAATATTTTAACCAATAACAGTTACGTTAAGAATTTAAACACCTCAGATTTTTCAACTCATCATTCAGGGTTAGGCTCAGAAAATGTCAAAATTATTTTAGAATTAGTGGCAAACATTATCTCAAAAATTAGGAGAACCAATAATTATGATATTTCAAAAACGGAACTAGAATATATAATTAGTAAACAATTAAATATAGACTCATCAGAAAACACATTAAATTCGCAGATACAATACAAAAAATAAATATAATTCAATGGAACTGCCGATCAGCAGTTTCAAATAAAGAGAACTTGGAATTCCTTCTTCACGAGTATGATGCTGCTCTTGCAGTGTTATCTGAAACTTGGTTCAAACAAGGAAAGTATTATAACTTTAAAAATTACAATGTTAGTCGTCAGGATCGCCCAGACGGATTTGGAGGGGTAGCAATATTAATTAAAGCAAACATTTTATATAAAGAAATAATAATAAATACTAAAGTCAATTTTTCTCATAAATGCATTGCTCTTAAGCTTTTACCTAATAAAAAAACAATTCATATAGTTTCATTATATATTGAGCCAAGAAAGAAGATAGCGCTGCAAGAGTGGACTGAATTTTTTGATAATGTACCAAAACCTTTTGTAATAGCAGGTGATTTTAATGCCCACCATGTTTCTTGGGGTTGCGATTTTAATGACACATATGGGAATATTTTATCTGATGCAATAAATCAATGTAACCTTGTTTATCTAAACAGCGGATCTCCAACATTAGTTCCTTTAAGTTGTAAAAGCGCAATCTGCTTAACTCTATGCTCTCACGATATTGTACAATTTTTTACATGGACCACAATTGAGGACCCACATGGATCGAATCACCTACCCATATTAATTACACTCGATGTGGAAGATGATCATCAAGTAGCTGTATCCTCGGAGCACAACAGATGGCAGTTAAAAAATGCAAACTGGAATCTATATGTAGCTATTCTTGAATCCAGAGATATAGCTCAAAATTATGATGAATTCCTTTCTATGATTAATGAAGCTGCAGAAATCTCCATCCCAAGAAAAGTCTCTAGTCAGACTAAGCACCGTAATCACTGTCCGAAGCCTTGGTGGAACGAAACTTGTAACAACGCTGCTCATCAAAGAAAAATAGCTTTCATCAAATATAAGAGAACTCCAAATCGTGAAAATTTAATAGAATTCAAAAAAATGGACGCTTTTGCCAAACGCACTTTCAAACTCACAAAAAGGCAAAAATGGATTGAGTACTGTGAAAGTTTAAACCATCATACACCAATTTCACAAATTTGGAAAAAGGTAAACTCATATAAAAATCGGAAAGTCCAAAATAGACTACCAATAGACCCAAATGCGAATTGGATAGAAGAATTTCACATCAAAATTTCACCGCCATGGGTACCAACCAACCAAGTTGCATATGATCCCCAAATTTCGTCAGTACCAAGGAACATGACCAATCTAAGCGATAGTTTTTTTATGTGGGAACTGGAACGATGTATGAAACATACCAACAATAGCTCTCCTGGTATAGACAATATTTCATATTCCATGCTTTATAATTTGCCAATGAATCAGAAAAAATATCTTTTAAGTATATATAATGCAATATGGACAGGACAAACAACAATCCCTGAAAGCTGGAAGGAGTATATTATCATCCCAATAAAAAAATATGATAAACCGGATTCCATTCCAACTTCTTATAGACCCATATCATTAGCTTCATGTGTAATGAAAACCTTTGAGAGGCTTATCAAAAATCGTCTTGAGCAATGGTTAGAGAAAGAACATATTCTGCCTGACACACAATATGGTTTCAGAAAATCTAGGTCAGCATTGGAGGCATTAACAGTAATAGTAACAGACACTTTAGCTGGATTTTCTAGTAATTTTATGACTATGGCAGGTTTCAACGATATTACAGGAGCATTTGATAACGTTAACCTAAATGTTCTAACGAACAAACTGATTTCAATTGGATTTCATAAACAATTAGCGAACTTTATAACTTCCCTGTACACCAACAGAAAAATTCATTTAAAAATAAATCAAGAAATCACCAAACCTAGAATCACGAACCTTGGACTCCCCCAAGGCAGCATTTTAAGTCCACTTTTGTTTATATTATATACAATGGATGCCAGTGTTAAACTCAAAAATATACGAACAATACAATTTGTAGATGATATTGTTTTTTATTGTACCAGGAAAAACTTTGAAACATGTGAATATGAACTGAACAAAACCTATGACATCTTTAATGAGTGGCTGAATGAAAATAATTTTACACTCTCTGAACAAAAAACGGAGGTGTGTGTATTTAGCCGAAAACGAAACATTGAGCAGGATCATGTAAAACTGGGACCTTATAATTTCCAAATAAAAAATGTAGTGAAATACTTAGGATTATATCTAGATCGGAAACTGCTATGGAAAGACTGTATACATCAAATAACTAAAAAGTCTGAGAATGCTATTAACATACTGAGAGCTTTCTGTTATACCAAATGGGGAGCTGACCCAAATATTGCCTTGTTGTTTTATAGAACTATGATAAGATCAATCCTGGATTATGGTAGCCATTTGTATGGATCAGCGGCACAAACGCATTTAGATAAAATAGAAAACCAAAAAAACAAAAGCTTGAGAATATGTCTTGGATATCTCAAGTCAACTCCAATAAATATTATGGAAGCAGAAGCCGTAGAACCACCATTACAACTGAGAAGGCAACTAATTAGTAACAAGTTCATCACGAAAGCATTTTCCAAATCCGCAAGTTATATAACACTTATCCATGAACTTTCAGTTTCAGTACTCACTCAGTCGTATTGGCTAAAAAAAAAACTCCACTTATCTGTGAAAGTTACACCACTCTTTCTCAATACAGGTTGTCACTATACACATCAAAAATCCAACCAATATTTTCAGAACGTCCACATATTCTGTTTTCTAAACAAATCAAGACATTTCAGATCGACAAACACGACCACTTTCTCGAAACGGTTAATCAACGATGGCCCGACTACAACCAGATTTACACCGATGGATCAAAACAAATTCGTACAGGCGCCACTTTTTACGATCACACCACAAAATATCACGAAGAGATCAGATTACCAGATGAGGCAACGATATATACAGCAGAAATGTTTGCAATAAGTGAAGCTCTAAAGTATATACTTAGGACTGATAGATCGAAAAGTATTATATTTACAGATAGCAAAAGTGTCGTGGAGAGACTAAAGAATATAGGTGCGTCGAAGAACTTAAATCATCTAGAAGTAGAAATATTACAGACCAATTACGAAATACGTAGCTCACAACGAAAGGTGATAATAGTTTGGATAAAAGGACATTCGGGTATTCAAGAAAATGAAATTGCCGATAAGTTTGCAAAGGCTGCGTCAGACTTAGACAGAGAGTGTATTAATCAGCGTATTCCTTATACCGATTTGAATTCCATACTTAAAATTCAGCTCAAAACCAAATGGCAAGAATTGTATAACAGCAAACAAACAGGACTAAATTACAAATCATGTCAAGTCCAGATCCCGAGGCTAAGATGGTTCCACAACCAAAACAACAGAAACTTTATTATTACCATTAACCGAATAAGAGCAAATCATGCAATGTCACCAACTTATAAATTTAAAATTGGTTTAATTGATGATTCTTCATGTTTATGTGGTGAACTGGGAGACTTAACTCATATTATACTCGGGTGTTCATTAAATAGTGCAAGCACTGATAAATTCTATAATGAAATAGTTAATAACAACACTTTTTTACCCATAAATTTAAATTGTATAATTTTCAATACGAATAATAATATATTGTATTTCTTATATAATCACACCAAGAGGTGCAAAATGAAATTGTAAATTACTAACCACATCTTTGTTAGCAATTCTGCAACTAATTATATTTTGTACGTGTGCACCAAAAAAATATAAAAAAAAATATAAAAAAAAAAATTAAAAAAAAAAAAATTTAAAAAAAATTAAAAAAAAATAATAATAAAAAAAAAACAAAAAAAAAACAATAGTAAAAAAGAGTATAAAGAAAAAAAAAGCAAAATAAATTATACATATAAAAAGATAAGTAAAAATTAAATTATAAAGAAAACAAAAGAAAAATTTGCACACATTAATCTTACCTTACTAATATTTTGAGCATTGTAATCGTGAGGAAGGATGAGTTTTAAATTAAAAAAAAAATAAAAAACAAAAAGAATTGTTATAGTTAAAGAAAAAATTGTCTGGCTAATTGGTCCCTACCAAAGCCATCAAATTAATTTAAAAAAAAAAAAAACCCTTCTGTAGACTACCAAAAAGCCACATCAGCGAGGAACTCCTGACCTGGGAACTCAATCAGCTACAACTATAATACTGGTCTAACACAACAGGCCAAAGGCAAGCAAATAGGCTTATAAAAGTGTCGCCTACTGCAACAAACTGCCTTCTCGAAATGAGTAAAAAAGATATAGAAATGGTCACTGGCCTTCTCACTGGTCACTGCCCTCTGAGATACCATCTCAAAAAAATGGGCAAATCAGATAGTGAGAACTGTCGTTTCTGTGACAACGAAAAAGAAACGGCAGAACATATGCAAACAACTAAAATTCTTAGAAGAGGTCACCCTAACGCCCCCTGATGGAGGAAACAAGTCACCTTGGATGCTAATTAATTTCATCAGAAGTATTGGCATCCTAAAGTTTAACTAGATTAAGGTATGCACAAAATATCTTTATAGGTCGAAGTGCGGAGAGGCTCCATAGCCTTAAGAGGAAACAGTAGAGATCAACAGGTAGCAAAAACGCATTCCAAGATTGCGGCTGTAATTTTGAATATTTTTTCGAGATATTTGGCACAAGTATTCGTAATATAATAAAGAATGGCGCTGCAGAGCCCAATTTTAAAAATATATTAATATGTGGAAATTACTCTGTAATTAAATACAATATTAAAAAAACGAGCCTATACCGCCATTAAGAAAAGCAAAGAAATACACTTTCTTCAAATAAACTTTTTTATCCGATGCCTAGATTTTGTGTCATTTTGGAACTACTAAAAATTTTTATTACATTAGTAGTTTCAAAATGACACAAAATCTAGGCATCGGACAAAAAAGTTTATTTGAAGAAAGTGTATTTTTTTGTTCTTCTTAATGGCGGTAGAGGCTCGTTTTTTAATATTGTATTTAATTACAGAGTAATTTCCCCATATTAATGTATTTTTCAAATTGGGCTCTGTACCGCCATTCTTTATTATATTACGAATACGTGTGCCAAATATCTCGAAAAAATATTCAAAATAACAGCCGCAATCTTGGAACGCGTTTTCGCTACCTGTTGATCGCTTCTGTGTCCTCTTAACGACCTCACATAATCTAATGTAATCTTATTTAACGCATTTAATTATACCAATATTTAATTCAGCAATATTCTTAAAAGAGAACAATATTTTGTGAATGGGCCTTAGATAAAATCAATTGACAGAGAGATTTCTTCGATAATGTACTATTTGCGGATGAAGCTCCGTTTCATAAAAACGGTTCAGTTAATAGGCATAACTTTATTATTAGGTTAGACACCTAACTAATAATTTGCTCTGAAAAATGAAAATATCTCGAAAACTAACAAATTTTTACACAGGGAATACTATATAAAAATTAAAGTACGTAACGGTACTTTTCCATTCGATGGTGATATAAAATACAGGGTGTTCCATTTAAAAGGTACCAATAAGCCATTGCTGTTGTAAGTATTTTTATTTATACATGGAGCTGAACTTGGTACGATTTTCAGAGGAAATAGATTATAACTTTGTAAATACCCTGTATAACATAAGAAGACTTTATATTTTTGTGATGGAGAAGTTAATAAGATTTCAAATATAAAATAAAATATAGGGTGTTTCATTTAAAAAAAAACATAAGTTTGGTTTGCCAATATGTTATCGAACACCCGGTAACATTCTAACTAATTTTGTAATGTGAAGCTCAAAGTTGGCTACAATTTTTGTTATTAACTTTTATTGCTAACTATTACAATATCAGATCTACTGAACTTTATCACACTGATCAATCACCTTGTCTATTTGTATATTTATATTTTGTATACATTTGTATTTAATTTCGTAGATAAAGTAATCAGTTGGTGATAATGACGAGAAAAATTTTCTCCTTCTTCGGAAGGGAACAGTAAAAACAATGTAGGTACGTCGCTCAGAAAATTTTTCTTGTGCATGATAGGGATTTAATTAAGCATCCAGAAAATAATAGTTATTTAAGTCATTACCAAATTCAGTTGAAATTTTAAATCCTTTAAGAGCAAACAGTAGCTATCAACAGGTAGCAACAAACGCGTTCCAAGATTGCAGCTCTAATTTTGAATATTTTTCGAGATATTTGGCACACATATTCGTAATATAATGAAGAATGGCGGTACAGAGCCTAATTTCAGAAATATGTTAGTATGTGGAAATTTCTCTATAACTAAATAAAATATTGAAAAATGAAGCCTGTACCGCCATTAAGAAAGACAAAAAATACACTTTCTTCAAATAAACTTTTTTATCCCGTGCCTAGATTTTGTGTCACATTGGAACTACCAAAAATCGATTCTTTTATTTATAACAAGTAATCGTACGTCACTGATTTGGCAACATTTCGCGCCTATGTGTATAAAAATTATTGTTTTGATTATGGAGACCTACTAACACAGAGGAGAGGAATCGAGATAGGACGACCTTGAAATTTGTGTACACGATTTTGCCTGTTTGCTTGGTTTCTCGCTAGGGCGGCGCTGGCGTACAGATAGATGATAGTTTTGCATTGGAGTGAATGTGAAAGTTTGGAAAATAATTAATTATTCGTAGGTAATATAAGATTACTGGTTTTTGTGGTTAATATTACTTAAATATGAGTGCCAAAAAAGCTCACACTAAAAGAACTTTCTTGGTACCGGGATTTATGTCGAGTTATCATTCTGATAAAAAATTTAAAAGGGAACTTAACGAAGTTAATAAAAGCCTTTTTATAAAGATTTCTCTTTATGTTATTTATAATATAACTTTCACAGATCATATATTCACTTGTATGTTATTTCCTTCGGTGTAAATAAAATTTGTGTTTTACCTATTATTGGTTTTTATTATAACCTGAAAATTATAATGATTATTTCATTCATAGGAGATTCTGACCAATAGAAAGCTACAGAAATCTGAATTAAATCGATAATTTTTGATAATCTCCCGTCGTTAAGTATATTACGTCAGATGCCTTTCGTTGCTACGAAGAAATACATTCAGTGACATTAATGATAATTAATGTTTTAAAAATTATAAAAGTGATGACTTTCAATCGTCAAATATTTATAAAAACTGTGTGTTTAATGGTACTTACATAAATTAATTACAATAAAATTTTGGTTTTGAACAGTTTTATTCATGAAATAATCGCAACAAATTGCACTCGACTTCTGAAATTAATATAGAACTTTTGCTCTCGTGACACTTTGACATAATTTCACTCGCCTTCGGCTCGTGAAATTAAAACTGTCAAAGTGTCACTCGGGAAAAATTCAATAATTTCAGAGCTCTTGTGCAATTACTACTGATAATATTAATTCTTGATCTTGAAAGTTTTTCTGTCAAAACAATGCATATTTTTGAGACAAAATAATTCACAAAAATTAACACTAATTTTATAAAATTCAGACTGTCGTCTGTAGTTAATTTACATATATTTTTATTAACTAAATTTAAACATTTGAATATAAGCTTTCAGAATATAAATGAAATGTACAAAAGAAAAAGCATTTTAAATTTTGATAAAAAGAGTAATTCAAAAAAATTTTGATCAATAAACTTCCAATAATTTAAATAACTTTTTAACTTTTTAAAAGGTACAGTGAGTTTAAAAAATTAAGTACAGTTATGTTCAATTTTTTCAACTAACAAACTTTTTGATATCAATTAATTTGCAGTGTAAATACCATTGGTATATAAATGTGGCAGTTAGATAATAATGTGACAAAATATTTCCGCTTCAAAATAAGCTGCCCCACATTAAAGTAATGACAAATTTAAATTTGATATGTCATACCTCCATTTTTTCCTTTCTATACCATCTGCAATGGTATAGAAAGGATACACTTTTACCATACGTCGATATGTTATAAAGTTCTTAATTTATTTTTTGCATAAAACATATTCAGCACTAATCAACCAATAAATTAATGTCTAATTACGCTAAAAACATTAATAAAATGAGTTAAATATTAAATAAGTCCATAAGAGCTAATGTATTTGTAGCACCTATTCGAACACTTGCGCCTTTGGCTGCCACTGCTTAAAGCTGAATTAGAGGTTGAAAAGTTAGCCCACAAACGATGTATTGCGTTTCCACTCCTTCTTGCAGGTCTCCATATTTTTGATAGTATAAGCGTCACTGTCAGTGTCGAATTACCGACGCACTGTTGCTTCACTTTTGAAAGTTCACAGAACTTTCGCGATCTTGGACCGCGCTTGTTGCTACCTGTTGATCGCTACTGTGTGCTCTTAATAACAATATACGAAATTATTACTCAATGCTTTTTTTACGTATTTGCTTGTGTGTGACATTGGATATCTGTGTAATTGAGACACGCAACGCAAAGTGCAAGCTAATAAGAAAAGTTGTTGTTATATTCATGGTCGTGTTATAAAGATAAAATTCATGGTAAACAAATGGACGTTAAAGATACTTACGCAAATAATGAGACAAAAGACTCTAAGAACGATTTTAGTAACGATCAGACGACGTAAGTAATATTATATTTATAACAACTAAGTACTAGTTATTGTTTTTTAATTATGAACTAAATAAATAAAGAAATGGGTATATGTATAGTGCATTCAAGTTAATCAACCCCATCACGAGGGTAGTTCACCTTTATTCTACCGTACCTACATAATGGTGATCGCCAATGTCGGATAAATCTGATATAATATGGCAAGTGAAGAAGAAGAAATACCCATGGTTTAATTTTAATATTGATTCATTTATTTTATTTTCATTCCGTTTTGGTTTTTTAAACGAACGGGTTAATTACGTTACTTATGTAAATAAACTATATAATTTTTCATAGTTTACATGATTTCTGTTTAATAAAGTAGAGACATTATTTTCACCTTCATTAAACTCCCTGTAAATAATTACCCTGGAAATTCCCTACCTACGCGGCCTCATTCAATTTTGTATTTTGTATTAATTGACACGCTACAGCTATAGCCTGGGTTGCAGGTTGCAGTAAGCAATGCGATTTTATCGTGTATAGAAACAAAAGTGGGTGGCCATGACCAGACCAAAGGCGATGCAGGTTGAAACTTCCTTGACATACACACAATTACTATATCCGCAAAAGAGAGTAAATGGGTTGAGCAGACTAAATTTATTACCTCTTTTATTGTTTTAAAAAGGTTATGCCAACTTATTACTTAACTAACTTAGATATTTGAATAGTTCTAAAAATGTTTTATTATATTATTTGTGTTATACGAGTGCCAATTCAACTTACATACAGTCGGAAAAATGAAAGAATACCCATGAACGAACATATAAAACACGCTGTATTTTCCTGTCACCGTGTCACAAAGAAAATTACCCAGCGCAAGTACATGTAATAATAATTATTACATGTACTTGCGCTGGCCAATTTTTTGTATGACACGGTGACAGGAAGATACAGCGTGTTTTATATAATCGTTCATGGGTATTCTTTCATTTTTCCTACTGTAGTAAGGTGTTTTATGCATGAGAAATTCCCAATATAAAACTCTAGTGGTGATATATAATTATATTATGTAGGAACATTAATAAGGTGGCATATTGACAATATTATCTATAAGTGCGGTACTATATTTCTAATTCCTTAAAATAAATAAGAATGCTCTAGAAAAGAGCAACTCATATATTATGACGTCTACGCTAAATAAATAACTGGTGCCATGTGAAAATAAAAACCAAATATACACTGTGTTTGGTAAAGAATGAGCCATAGCTTAACCTTAGAATCCTGAGCTTAAAATAGATCGATTTAAGCTTACTTTTGTACGAAAGTTGATAATAACCGAAATACAGGGTGTCAAAGTTAAACTTTTATTTTATTTATTCTTAAATTAATAGTGAATGACAAAATCTGGATAAGGGACGAAGAGAGAGAACAGCTGATAGAAAATTCTAAAAACTAATAAACGAAGAACAGCGGCTGAAATATGGTATTGACATGGCAAAAAAAGGGATAACGACTTTGGAAAATGAGGAAAATACAAATAAGGAAAAACCTGGGAAAAAAAATAAAAATTGGAATGTACGAAGTACGTACGAAGAGGGTGCCTTAAAAATTTAGATAATATTATGGAGAATTACAAAGTAGACATCCTGGCCTTACAAGAAACAAAACAGTTGGAGACTGAAATAGTCAAAATAGGAAAAAGAACCTTTTTTAAGAGTGGCGGGACAAACAGATATTTTGGAGTTGGATTTATGGTGACAGAAGAAATAAGTAAATTAGTTATAGACTTCCAAGTAATATCAGATAGAATATGTTATTTAAGAATAAGAAGAAAGTACAGAAAAATTAGCATCATTAATGCACATGCCCCCACTGAAGAAAAAGACGTAGAAACCAAGAAATTGTTCTATGAGAAGCTAAGTAATTTGATGGATAAAATTCAGATATATGACATAAAGATAATCGTAGGAGATATGAATGTCAAAATAGGAAGAGAAAAGATTTACAGAAGTGTAACGGGTGGGAAAAGTTTGCATAAGGAATCAAATGAAAATGGGAAAAAGTTAATTGAATTTGCAACAGAAAATAAAATGAAAATTTTAAGCACAAAATTTGACCATATAAGATAACTTGGATATCTCCAGATGGAAGGACAAAAAACCAGATAGACCACGTATTAAGAGAAAGTAAACATATCAGAGCAATTACCAATTCCAGAAGCTACAGAGGGGCAGATACCAATCCAGATACCAGATAATAGCGATCATATTCTAACGATAGCCAAACTTAAACAAACTTAAACATTATAAACTACTAAATTGTAGCTTTTTTAATGACTGAAATTACCGTGTACACAGATTTTCATTACAGTGAATAGTTAGCCAGATATAGCTGTTTAAAACCTCTATTTACTGGCAAGCACCCCCTTATTCGAGCCTTTTAAACCCGCCCAATTACAAACTAAGGGATATTATGGAACCTAACTTACACAGCCTTAAAGCTCTTTAAAAATCCTACAAAATCGTTTTTGAAGAAACTTTTTATCGCCAAAAATATATAGAATATTTTTCGAGGTATTCTCAAAAAACCCTCTAAAAAAGTTGATTTTTTCGTCGAAAAACTGTTATTTTCAAGCGCGAATAACTCGAAAAATATTAGTTTTACGAAGAAAATGTAAAAAATATTTTTTTCTTAGAATCCCTTTTTCCATCGAATTACATGGTTAAAATGTAATAAAAAATTCCCACCCCGAGATGGGGTGGCAACCACCCCCAAGGTATTAGCGTATAATAACGGCATGACATAGAAAATGATCCTTGGACTATTCTCTACCTTCTGTGAAAATTTCAAGTAAATCCATGCTGGACGAAAAAATTGCGAGCCAAAATGCTTCATTTCCTCAATCGACTATTGGGGCCGACCGACCGGCTCTGTCCCGTCATACAGCTGACCGACTATAATAACTTTTATTTATATTCAATTTAGAATGTGTGTACTGATTTTCAGCCTTAGTAAATGGAAATAATTACCTTCGTAGGAAAGCAACTTTGATGCCCTCTCAGTAACCCCTGTTCTACGTTTCGCTTTACCGACCGCAGTATGTTTCTCTACACACTCACAGTAATCAACTGTGAAAAATCTAGCTTTAGTAAATTCAAATAGATTTTTCAGCGCTGCCTCTCCGTCTACTAGGTGAGATGCACCATGTTCTTTTTAGCCTTGTAGTGGCATCGGCGGTGACGGAGGCTTAGGTTCCCGAAGAGGGAAGGTTCAATTTATTTCCAAAAACTAAAAGACAAGCCATATATTAGTTTGAAATCAAGAAGAAAACCAAAATGTGTCCTTCTGTCATTCTTCAAGAAATAATCTGAAAGAGTAGCCGATGACAAGAATACATTAAAAGGAATTATTATTAATTATTGATTTACACTTGCATATATTATGTAAGTTAAAAACCAATATTTAAAACTGACCATGCTTTTATAAAATGGAGGTAAGGTATAAAAAAATGGCTTTAAAAAGCTAGGTATGTATATTACAGGAATATAATGAATGCGATAAGATTCTTACCCCAATAGAAGAAGGTGGTCTCATGAATAAAAATGATTTATTTTCAAGCTCCTTTGGCTTTTATAGTGAAATAAATTTTCTACCACCATAACTAAATTGTGTCGCCGAACTGGGACGAAGCGTCACTGTTATGTCAGCGAAACATACAACACAGAACATGAAATTTAAAATAACGATCATGGATTGCAAGATTAGATCAGATGCTAGAATGTAAAGAGAGATAGGAAATAGAGAATAAAGAAAGAGGGCGCCAAACAAGTTTTTAGCGGAGAAAACAAGTTAAAACAAATACAGAAGATAATTAGTAATTACATATTAAAGAATATAAAGTAAAATACTTATTTAAAAATAAAATAGCAAATATGTGATATTTATAATGTTACAAAATAAAACCTATAACCATCTCACTGCGAATTATAATCATTCTATTCATCTTCTCTCGACACGATGGTGTAATTGATAAATATACATAATATGTTAAGTTTAATAAGCGATTTGAGCTAAGTTATTTTTAAATTTTCACAATTATTAATAAAATCATTATTTATAGCCGTAATTACCCAAAAGTGTCTACCTATCACAAGCGATCTTCGCAGCTTTTCAGAAACTTGTCCCTATGTGAACTGTCCGATCACAAATTACAGACGGTCGAAATGAATACGTACAATGTATATAGATGCACATGCACACATTAATATTCGAAATAGTTACCAAAGTTATACAATAGCTTGTTTGGTAATTATTAATTTACTGGTCTGGCTGGTTTCACACAAATTTGCGGCACAGGAAATGCAAGCAGGCGACATAATGTAACATTATTTTAGTGCTTATAAGTATGCCTTATAAAAATAGTGTAGTGTTAGCATATTGAGTTACATTCATAACTGTAATGTAATGGGAAATGACCCCATGTCAAAAATGTCAAAAATGACAATTAACAAAAAAATAAAGTGTTTTTTTTTTTGGCATGGACTTTATGTCATTCAGCCAGTCACAACATGAGTATTAGTGTAGTGTGTATGTTGAGTAAGTGTCTTGTTACTTTGCAAAGTCGACGTCATTAGCGTAAAACTACTTGTAATTACACATAATAGACGCTATTTTACTAAACATCAATTTCAGAATATATTTTTATTCGTAAAATATCGGGAATTTTTTTTATTTCAAAATATGACGATATCTAGAATGATACTAAAGTCAAATAAAAAAAAAATGAGTTAAAAATTGAAAATACTTTTGAATTAATTAAAGAAAACCGTAAGCTGGGGTCACAATTTCCCCCGTTTGGTCATCCGAAGGTTAACACCCCCCACAATACTCCCCAAGAAATTTTAAATGATAATATTAATAGATAAAGAAATTGTGAATTTTTAAAGTTGGAAAACCTATCTCTAGGCAAAAAATGGTCCTAGAATAGTTATTTTCCTAACTCGTGCGGAAAGTGATACTTTCACGCACGAGACTGCTGTTGACCCGAACGACGCGATAGCGGAGTTCGGGCAAGCAGTCGAGTGCGGGGAAGACACTTTCCGCACTAGTTGGGAACAATATTTTTTCTAGGGCGGTACGTTTCGTAAAAAGCCACAAAAAATAGAGTTATCAATTTTTATTTAGAAGTGAAAATACAAAAATTAATTCTTTGGCAAGGTTGTCAAAACCAAACTTTCAATATAATGGGCTACCACGACGACGATATTGGTTTCCATGACGACGATTCAAAACCATTGTAATTTTCTACTGATCTGACTTTTAAACATTATGTCAAAATAATTTTATTTCATCGAATTCTAGCGCTAATGTCATTAAAACATGAACACAATAAGATAAATTTGAAATAAATTAGTAAATAATATCTAAATATTAGTATTATAATATATTATTATGCCATATTACAAGGTACTTTATTTTCCCGCACGCCGTGCGGAAAATTTACTTTCACGCACGCCGTGCCGGAAAGTGTAACTTTCGGAAACGAAATGCGTGCGTAAAAGTGGCTCTTTTAGCACGGCCGTAGATTTTTTTTGAATGTGTGAAAAATTGTAAGGAACACGAATATTGAAACAGTATTTAAATTTTTTTAATATCTCAGAAGTTATTAGATAAACAAGCTATAAAAACAAATTACAACAATTTTTAAACGCCATTTTGAAGTTGACTTCCTGCTGCATTTATCGAAAACACACTAGATAAATAAAAAAATTAGACCTTAGAAAAGTTTGAATACCCTTTTTTGTAACTAAAAAAATAGTATATAAATATTTCATAAGCTGTAAAATATTTTCAATCTTTTTTTTTTGGTGTAGTTCGAGCGAATACTTGAACAAGTAAACATCTTTTTGTGCTCCGCTGTTATCGTTATATCGTAGTGCTATCGATAAAAACAGTAAATAGTTATTGTTATTTTTCACTTGGACAATTTAAGGTATGTATTAAAATTTTATTTACATTTTTTTGGTGCAAATAATGATTAGTACATAAATTGAATAGTCACAGAAAGAATCTCCCTGCCCACCAGTGGCGTGGGTGCCTACAATTATAATGATAATCTAAACTTTAGAAAAATAGTAGTAAGAGAAAACAAAGTACATTAATTAAATTAAATAAAAACTATAAATAGATAGCTTTAAGAGGAGAATTGATCTCTGAAGAGACGATCTGGATTAATTCTTCTATCGTAAAGCAAACAAGAGCAAAAAAACAAAAAAAATAATAAAATAACTACGTAAAAAAACTATTACATAGACAAAAAAAAATTGTAAATAAAAATGAAAATTTACCCTAAATTAGTATGGTGGTAGTAGGTGAAATGGAATGGGAAAATTAAAATCCAAAATCTGATAATATACAGAGTCACTCTCCCATGCTAGAGAAAGCAGATGAGAATCCTCCACTCCTCCACCTTTACTCAAAAATAGAACACACAGTACATCTTCGAATGAAAACAGCATAAACGCCACCAAGAGCACATCTCAACGTCGACATGCTTATCAGGTAACAAACCAGCACAACACACAGAAGCTACCGACCAATCTCTTCAGAATAATGATAATACAGGCTGGACGTTAATTCCAAATAAGAAGCGCCGATCCGAAGATAGTCCTCCGAATAGAAGTAAAAAGCAAACTACTATTGAGGATTATTGGTTGCGGAAACCTACGCCAACGACCAATAGATATAGCCCCTTAGCTACTGATAATGATGATGTACAAGAAGAAAATGAATCCAAAAAACCTCCACCAATATTTATTCAAAATGTCGAATACATACAACCGTTACGTGAACTGCTTGACGAAAAAATACCAAATTAATATACCCTTAAATGTCTTAGGGATAACCAAATTAAACTTCAAGTTGATTCACCTTACCACTATTCAGATATTGTTAAAACTTTAACAGAAAAAAAAAACAAAATTTCACACATATCAGATAAAACAGGACCGTGGATTTCGGGTAGTTATCCGCAATATTCACCCCACAACAAAAGTTAATGATATTAAAAGGGCACTCGAAGAACTAAGACATTCAGTAAAAAATATTTCCAATATAAAACGAAAAGAGGATAAAAAGGAACTACCACTTTTCCACTTAGAATTGGTTGCAAATGCAAATAATAATGACCTATATAAAGTCCATATGCTGCTTAACACAATTATTGAAGTTGAACCACCACATCCCAAAAGAGAAATTCCTCAATGCCACAGGTATCAACATTTTGGACACACTCATAAATATTACAACAGAATGCCTCGATGCGTGAAATGTGCAGCCAACCACTTGTCATCCGAATGTCCAAGACAAAAACGAATTACAGATGTCAAGTGCACAAATTGTCAAGAGAATCATCCTGCCAATTATAGGGGCTGTTTAGTTTATAAAGAGCTCCAAAGAAAACAATTTCCAAATCTGAGGGAGAAAACACAACCTAATCATCCAACTTCGTCTAGTTTCTCAAATATTCGTCGCCCATCTGTTACATATGCAAACGCTGTGGAAGGACGAAATCAAACCACCACCGCAATTGTCCCAAACACGGGCACTACACAGGAAAAACTGAACACAACAGAAACAAGTAACAATTTAGAACTTATGGTTCAAAAGCTTATGGAGAGAATGGAGAAAATGTTCGACCTTCTCATAAATATGCTCTCAAAACTTAATGTTTAACCCTAAAATTAAAATTGGATACTAGAATGCAAACGGTCTCACAAACCATAGTGAGGAGATTAATGCATTTATAAAATTAAATAATCTTGATATCACGATGGTCTCTGAAGCTCATATGACAAACAGGAGCTATTTTAGTATGCCAGACTTCTGCACCTATATCACTCCACGTCCAATGGGAAAAGGTCATGGTTGAACTTCGTTAATCATTAGAAGTAATATAAAACATCACGAAATAAATAAAGTATGTAAAATAAACATTCAAGCAACCTCGATATCCGTAGAACTTAGCAAGGGACACATAACGATATCAGTTGCGTATTGCCCCCAGGTATAATAATTAAAGAGGAACATTTTTCTAGCTATTTCAATGGGCTTGGTCATCATTTGAAAAGAGACGCAATTGAAAAGAAAGACTACTGCACTGCAGCCTTTTTGGATGTCTCACAAGCATTTGATAAGGTATGGCATGATGAGCTGCTATCTAAAATAAAAACTCATTTTCCCCATCCTCTCTATACACTTCTGAGATCCTATCTAACCAATCGATACTTCCAGGTTAGACATAATGAAGCAGTATCAAACATAACTCCAATTATATCAGGAGTACCCCAGGGTAGTATATTGGGACCAACTTTATACTTACTCTACACAGCAGATATTCCCACAACAGCAAACAGCACAATTGCTACATACACAGATGATACTGTTATAATGGCTTCCAGCTCGGCTCCAGTTACAGCGTGCCAAAATTTACATCATTTAAATGGTTTAGAGAAGTGGTTTAGACTGTGGCGAGTTAAAGTAAATGGCAGCAAATCTGCACATATAACATTCACTTTATGCAGGGAAAGTGTACCATCTGTGCATATAAACAATACCATCATCCCCACAAGAAATGATGTTAAATACTTAGGAATACATTTTGACAGCCGACTAAATTGGGAAAAGCACATCTGGAGAAATGACTACAACTAGGAATAATATACAGGAAAATGTATTGGTTCATGAACAAAAACTCCAAATTAAATCTATACAATAAATTATTATTATTGGATAAGTGTATTCTAAAGCCAGTTTGGACTTACGGTATTCAGATATGGGGTACTGCATCTAATTCCGATTTACTGAAACTTCAGCGTTTTCAATCAAAAGTCTTGAGACATATTACTAACGCACCGTGGTATGTGCCTAATTATGTTATACATCGAGACCTTCAGATCCAAAACATTAAAGACACCGTTGGCTCACTCAGTGAAACCTACAAAAATAGACTACTGAAGTATTCAAATACGCTTGCGCAAGACCTACTTAGGCGACCGAGGAGAGGAAGACTAAAACGCCGTGACCCATTAGACCTTTCTGTACCTGTAATTACTGAAACGTAGACTATATAATTTAATGTGTGTGTACCTATTTTAACTATTGATGTTTTTTTAAATGTTCGTAAAATATGTCTTTGTAAATTGTTATTTAGGTCTCAGATATTTTTATCAGAAATGTATCGCAAAGGATTTTCATCACTGGATGGATTTCCACTATGTTAATGTGATAAACATATTGCTTATTGTTTCTTTAATTGTAAAAATAGATTGCAGTAAATAAAGGATATTTAAAAAAATATTTTTTTGGTTTATACTGGTAAGATATTAACTAATCTAGCCGCCAGCTACGTCACCGTGGTCATTTCAATTCTGATGGACAAACTCAACGGTTTCTTATGAATTTTTGGCTCCTGATTAAGTTGAGGGTAGATTCGATCCGAGTGATCGAAAAATTTTTAGAATCAATTGAATTGTGTATAAGGCTCTAGCCCATCAACTTAAAATTTTTTTCTAATAAAATAGTTTCCCTAATAAAAAACAAAGAAAATGGCGTTTACTAAACTTAGGTAAATCCAACAATTATAACTCAAGATATTGTAAAATTAGTGCATAATGCAAATTGCAAATTGCAAAATAAGTGTTTTTCAAAAATTTTTCAATCGTAACTCAAATTCTACCCATTTAAATGTGTTTTACCAGGTCTGATTTTAAAGCTTAATTATTTATAGATTTCTAAACTAAATTACTTTACCTTTATTTGTGTCAAATTTATATCCGTTTGAAGTCATAATTTTCTTAAAGCATTTATACATGAATTTGTATATAAGAGTTTATCAAATTTGAGCAATAAACATTTACACTTCAAATGATGAAAGGGTTGCCAATGCGAGTCCATTATACAATTGGATATAGTAATTGACTCAATTGCTATATCCAATTTACACTTCAATTAATAGTGATAGTAGAAGAACTCAAAAGGGACATGTTAAGCTTAGGGAAATATTGGTAGGTTTCTTTTTGGCCAAGATGTAGATATACTAATAGCGCGTTCTGAGGCGCAAGATCGGCCAACAACGAAAAGGTTCGCGCGTGGACCTCTCGATACAAATTATAATTCATATGTATATATGTTATCTTCATTGTTCATTTCTGATGTTCCTAATACAATTTTATCATATGTTTCTTATAATTAAATCATCGTAAAATGCCTCGTATCACCTTCCATTCCATTTACCTTTTCTTAGATTTTTGTAATACATGAGAAAAAATAACATGAAAGATTAAGATTTCAGAAAACCACTTAAAGAAAGTTTTTCTTATTTATTAATAATATTTTTACAAACACTTTCTTTCACGCATCTGCATCTACACAGATATATGTACAGGAAATCTCCGCTTTTTTACATCTACATAAGTTTTTAGAGCATTTTTTATAGATTCATGGTGTTACTGGGTCTGTTCTTGAAGACAAAAATTAAAACTTTTGGGGCTTCAGAGTCTTACTATATATGTTATATACATATAAAAGTGGCTCTAGTTCTTTTGCAGCATTATCAAGGAACGTAAATTTAGTGTACGCCACATAAAATGCTCGTTTTCCATACAATGATGATGATGCAAAAGAGGTCGATCCAGATTTACATGGATATCATATAGGCAATAAGAACCCAAAGCCCCAAAATTTTTTAATTTTAGTGCCTATAAGATCAGATTTAATACACAATGTAACTTAAAAATTAAATATTTTGATAAATAAGCCACAATTAAATTGAAAAACTAATTTTATTAACGTTTCGACGTCCAAATCGGATGTCGTTGTCAAAATACCAAATACTCCTAAATTAAACAAAAATGTTGTTGCTTGGTAAAAAATTCTTCTAATAATTTATTTAATCTGACTCATTTATATCGGCAATTCAGACATATATTTTATATTTTAAAGTAGAAGACTTTAAAATGATATTGCCAATATTTATGAGTTGCTTTCCTGGGACGACTTTACTGAAAGGTAGTTCATTCGATTACATGAAATCAACCCCAACTCAAGAATATCCGCCACAAAAAAATCATAATTTAGTAATATTTTGTATTTTGAAAACGACATCCGATTTGGGCGTAGAAACGTTAATAAAATTAGTTTTTCAATTTAACTGTGGCTCATTTTCCAATCAAAATAGTTAATTATAAAAATACCACAAGGAAATAGCTTCAGAAAAACTATAAAAATTATTATAAAAACTTACGTAGATGTAATGTAGTATCCCAAATAAAGTACGTGCCTCCTAGTGGCGGGATACGGGCAACAATACATTGGCTTATAGGGCAGTCCTAACAGTAGGGGTCCTGGCCTATACAGAAAAATGCAGGCGGGTGTGGGGTAATACTGTACTTTGGTTGCATTGGTGATGTATTGGCTAAACGTGCAGGGCAGGGTATGGTGCTGATAGAAAAGGCATTCAAGCATCAAATATCCAAAAACCTTTTCAGGCCATAATAATGAAAAGACCTTCTCCAACGCAAAAAAAAGTTATACTGAAATGATGGCATCTCCTGAGGTAAAATATTTCGGAAGTAAAATGAGCCTCCATTCGGATCTCCGGGTGAGGACTATCTCAGGGGGAACACCATTACAGGTTAGAAAAATCAGGATAGGGTCTTGGAATCTTGGTAGTCTTAAAGGTAAGAGTCTGGAGTTAGTCGATGCGGTCAAACGAAAAAGAGTTCAAATTGCTTGTATTCAAGAAGCTAGGTGGAAAAGACAAAGGGCGAAAGAACTAGGTGAAGGATACAAATTGTAGTATGTAGGGAGTAGTAACACTAGAAATGGAGTTGGTATAATTGCTGATAGTGAAATGAAATATAACGTAGTACAAGTTATAAGAACGAGGTATAGAATGTCAGTGAAATTTGTAATTGATAAAGAGGTATTGAATGTTGTGTGTGTATGCTCCTCAAACAGGTCTGGGTGAGAATGAAAGAAGAGCTTTCTATGACCAATTAGGAGACATACTGAGTGATATATCAGCAGAGGAGAAAGTTATAATAGGAGGTGATTTCACTGCACATGTGGGACAAGCCAAGACAGGATATTAATCAATACATGGGGGATTAGGCTTTGGAACTAGAAATGAAGCTGGAGATGACATGCTTGAATTAGCAACAGCATTGTATATGGCGATTGTTTACACATTCTTTAAAAGGAGAGACTTATTACCTACAAAAGTGGACAACATCAATCCCAAATAGACTACTTCATGATAAGGAAAGAAGACATACGTGAATGCAAGGACTGCAAGGTAATAGTTATTGAGACAGTAAGCCAATAACATAAGCTGCTTGTTCTGGACATCCAAGTAAAAAGCGAAACTAAACAAAAATATCGGAGAAGCCAACAAAAAATCAAGTGATGGATGATAAAAGATGAGAAAGACAAGGGCGCCCCCAGGGAGGGGCCAGGTGGGGCCATCGCCCCCCCTGAGAATTTGGCGAAAGCGTGTAAAAAATATTTAGCTCTCTCTTACTTTATATTATAAAATAAATTCCATATTAATCATAATCGCTCACGAGATATGCCAGTTTAAATGTATTTTTTCTCAATCCCTTATCCCTTCTGACTGAGACGCATATGTTTGGATGGAACCGCATCGTTTTCGGTGCGCATGCCGCCCGGGCTTTATAAATCGCCCATTCACCAATTTCAGAAAGTTTCATGAAAATGCGAAATCGCATATGAACTCTGAATGGCACAGACAAGCATCTGAAAACTCAAGTAACTTTATATCTGTCATGAAAAATGAAAAGAAAAATGTTGAATGTCTTGCAAATTATGGTTTGGCGAAACTAAAATCCATTGTTTCTTCAATTTTGTTTAGTGCACTACATGACTTACCATTAAGAGGTCATACCAATGAGGATGCTGTGTTCAATAACCTTTTACATTTTAGGAAAGAAGCTGGTGATTCTGTTTTAGAAGACCATCTGAAAAATGCGCCGAAAAATGCAATGTACATTTCCCATAGGACACAAAATGAGATCATTGATTTATGTGCAACGGTTTTAAGAGACGAGTTAGTTACAAAAATCAATGATAATGAAATATTTTCCATTTTAGCAGACGAAACAATGGACATTACTGGTACAGAGCAACTCTCTCTGGGCGTGAGATATTTTAATAAAAGTGAAAATTGCATCAGAGAAGACTTCCTTGGTTTCACCCCATTAAAAAGTTTAGATGCTGAACATATAGCAAATGCTATTACTTTAACATTAACAAATTGGGGCTTGAACTTGGAAAATGCAGTTGGCCAAGGATATGATGGTTGTAGTACAATGGCTGGGGAAATAACTGGAGTACATAAAAGAATAACTGAGAAATACCCAAAAGCTCTATATTTTCATTGCGCCAGTAATCGGCTAAATTTAGTAGTCAATGATTTAAATGACATACCACAAATCAGGAATACAACTGGCACAGTTAAAGAAGTTATAACATTTTTTCGGCAGAATGGCCAAAGAAGGGCAATAGTGGGAACTCTTCAAAAACTATGTGAAACCAGATGGACCGAAAAATATAAAGCAATTCGAAAGTTTAGTGAGCAGTTTGTTAGCATCGCTGAAGCACTTCAGACTCTATCGACTGAAGGTAACCGTGACACAAGGCAGAAAGCTTTCCAGCTTCATTGCGCAGTTACAAATACAGCATTTGTGATATGTCTACATGTGATTGCCAAATACTCTGCCAAGTTAGAAATCGTTACGCAAATGTTACAAGGTGTCAGTGTAGATATTTTGAAGATATCAAAACACATTCAGAAGGTTACTGAGCTATTCAGTTCAGACCGACAAAATGGAGAAAAAGAGTTTGATAACATTATGGCAAATGTTGAAACAACAGCAAACAAGCTTGGAATCGAGCTCACATGCTACCCAGACTATCAACGAATACTATAGAAAGTCCATTTTCTTGCCTTATTTGGATTCTTTGGTTCAATCGTTGAAAGATAGGTTTTCAGATAGAAACAAACCATCATTTGAAATTTTCAATCTGCACGATAAAATCATGAAAGATCTTTCTAAGGAAGATTTTGAAAAGTCTATTAACAATATAAACAGCTCGTATTGTGAATTGTTAGACAACTTTAAGGAGCAATCAATTCTGTGGTTCGACCTTTGGAAAAACACGGAGATAGATGCCAAAGCCTTGGAAAAACTGAACTTAATAGAGGTTCTTGAGCATGAGCATGCCTGCTTTTTGCCGCCAGTAGCAAAAGCCATCCAAATAGCTCTTTGTCTGCCACCAACAACTTGCACCATCGAGCGATCATTCAGGTAACTAACTATAATTTTATTACGTTATATTCTTATCCATGTGTTTCAGTTCTTCTAAAACTTACATTACAATATAACAACCTCGATACTTTTTTACAGCACTCTCAAACGTGTGAAGACCTGGATAAGGAATACGATGTCGAACAATCGTCTAAGTGGGCTATGCCTGTTATCTGTACACAGAAGAAAAATAAAAGAAAATAAAGAAAACTTCATGCAGAAAGTAATTGATTTATTTGCGATGGACACCAGAAGAATTCAATTATTATTTAAGTAACATTTTACTGACACTAACCGTGTTGCGTTTTAACCAGCAAAACAATTTTCCTTGTATTTTTTGTTTCAATACCCTTTGCCCCCCCTGAGGAAATATCCTGTGGGCGCCCTTGGAGAAAGAAGGTCTATTCAGGGAAAGAATAGCCTAAAAAATATATGTTGGAACATGAAAGGAAGCCCTAATACAATTTGGAGAAAAATGGCCAATATTATTAGAGAGACGGCTATTGAAATACTTGGGAAA